>NC_133774.1:94027448-94083489 GCF_003597395.2 Chelonoidis abingdonii | reverse complement strand
CTCTGACTGTTCGTTGCTCTGCCCTGTCCCACAGGGCCAGAGCCTAGTGCACTGTGTTTGGGTGCCCACCTGCGTCCAAGGCAGGGCCCCCACTGACTTTGCCGTGTCCCAGTCCACTCCACAGGGACCGAACGCCCAGACAGTGGACCGTGGACCCGAGGGACGGGACCCGGTGAGAGCAGGACGAGGCCGGTGTGGCTCCCCTCCTCCACAGGGAGGGTTGAGCCCCGGCTTCCCTCGTCACAATTACTAACCAGTCTAAGTTATTAACCAATCGTAGTTGATAAAATAATAATATTTGATCAGTCATTTTGCTCCAAGAATAAGATAGATAGAGAGATAGATTAAGTTCAATAATATAATCTATCTAGTAAATAAAACTATGAATCCACAGTACTGTGGCTCTTTTGGGTAATGTCGATCACTAATTTGAACCTCTGAGATCTGAGAATTTAGATCCTCACAGTATTACAGTTCAAGAAGCAAGACTAGCTGATGTTTTTGGAATAAAATTGTCAACCATTAAAAAAATTAGAACCTTCAGTGGACTGTCCACGTATAACCCATCCTATGGGTTCTGTAGTACTGATGTTTATTTTGCGTTCACATTTATTTGCTTACGGTCAATAGTTTGTGGTGAAAAATCTGCTTACTGCAAAGATTCCTAACTAGACCCATCAGCAGTTTTTTCTTCTCTTTTTGGAATGAGCATTAAAAAAAATGTTTCTGTAGTTTTAGTGAAAAAGCTGCAAACTGAGTATATTTATAACCTCATCTTAATGACAACTAATTCTTGAAGAGTTTTTTCTCTGAAAGTTTTCCTTTTAGTATTTGACTCCATGGAAATGGAAGTGGGTGATACTTACCTGTTTATTAAATCTGAGTATAGAAACAGTAAATACAAACCATTTTTTTTGGACTCTTGACACAACATTTTCTGTTTCCATTATGGGAAGTTCCAGAGAGATCTAATTTGTCCTATGTAGTAAACCACTTATCAAAAGTGAACTGTGTTAACGTTGAGAAAAATTAACTGGGCTTCCTCTTAATCCTGGGAATCTCTTGACAAACATCCTTTTGTTGCTAGAACTAAACCTTCTCATTCCTGTTGTATATTGAGTGATTAGAGACAATATAGTGATTGTTCTGAAGGTTGTTACATTTATAAACTTACCTGTATAACTAAATCTGCCATTCAAAGACTGAGGTCACTGGCTTTGCATCTCCAGTTTGCTAGGATGATGCCAAAGAATAAGTCTTGATGAAGTTACTGACTCAGCACCAGAGCTTAAAGTAGACCAGATAGAAGGAGGAAGAGCATTATATGTGGTGAAATCACATTGCATAAGAAAACAATTAGAAAATCATTTGCTTGATTCTTTAATTTTAATTTAATATTTTCTTGATTGTCACCTACACTATAATAAATCGTAATGACTTGCTCAGTTTAAACAAAGTAGACCAAATTTATCCCCATTGTAACTTCACTGAATTCAGTGAAGTTCCTACAAGCGTTGAATTTGGTCCAGTTAACTTATTATTGTCTCAGACTGAATGTTTCCTTCATAATCTGTTTTATTAACTTTTTTGGTTTTTGCCTTACCATGGCATTAATGTATATTTTTGTGTTTCTAAACAGCTATTTAAGGGAATTAGTATAAGTTCAGGAATGGAAGGAGAAGCATTTTTGTAGGCTCATCAGAGTGGCATTTTTTATATCTTTCTCTCCATGCATATTTCTTTGATAAGCATTAGCATTTCTTCTCAAGAAATCCAAATCTTATTTTTATCCAAAGCCGATGCTTTATCTCTTGTATTGGTCATGATTTACTGTGCAGAATTAGTTTCCAGCATGGGTGACAGACATCCTGCCAAGGAGTGGGAATTCTGGACAGTAGCTGGGAACTGAAATAAAAAAGAAATGCTTGAGCTTTTGCTATTTACTCCAAAATGTTAGGACTGGATAGTGGCTGGCACCTGTGTGGATGCACAATATGGAGTGAGCCACGAGAAGCCTTCTCCCTCTTTGTGCTCCATGCAGAGGCTACCCACAGTTGTAATCTTTGTTAACACTCCCATGGCACTAGCTAGTTCAAAGGAACTCTGCCCCTATTAGTCAGAGGAGCTGGCCACTCTCAGAGGGGAATGCATTCTGCAGAGATTCCCTGAGTCACAATGCCTCCTAATGTTCCCACTCAGGCACGTCTACACTACACGATAATATCGAATTAGCTAAAATCGGTTTCATAAAACTGATATTATAAATTCGATTTCACGCGGCCACACTAGGCACAGTAATTCGGCGTTGTGCGTCCATGGTCCGAGGCTAGCGTCGATTTTGAGTGTTGCATTGTGGTAGCATATTCAAGCTATCCTAGTTCCGCAGTTCCCCGCCCCTTGAATTCTGGGGTTAATCATGGCGGGTGTGTCTGGGTACAATGTCAGCATTCCTTCCTCCGGAAAACAACAGCTGACAATCTTTGCACCATTTTCCCTGGATTGCCTGGGCAGACGCCATGCACAGGCACCATTGAGCCCTTCAGCTGTTTTTTTTACGGCACCCGTTGTGTACTGGTGCCGCAAGACAGAGGTGATACCCCAGGTAACACAGTCGCATTATTTGCTTTTGCATGATAGCAGAGATTGTTATCAGTCGTTCTGTACTGTCTACTGCTGGAGAACCTGGCAATGAGATGACGGTTATCTCTCCCCCCTGTACTGTCTGCGCATCATGGTCCACTGGCTGAAGATCGGCGGGGCGCAAAAGGCAAAACTGGGAAGACCCCGAGTCACCCCTCTTATGGTCTCAAAATAGAGTCCAGTCTGCCTAGAATAGGGGGAAGTGTATCAGAGGACCAAGTGTTCAGGCACAGCTGCTCCATGTCATTTCACAGGGTGCCCCTGCAACAACCCACCCCCGTGCTTCCTCCTCCCCCAACCTTCCTGGGCTACTGTGGTCAGTGTCCCCCCCACATTTGTGTCATGAGATTATTAAGAATGCAGGTAAGAACAAGACTTGTTGTGAGATTAAAATGAGGGGGAGGCAGCCTCCGGGGCAATGAAGTCCAGAGGACATAAGCAGTGCGGGAGAGGAAGCCAGCATCCACTGCTATGACAGTCCAGGCAGTACAGATCTTTTCTTAACAGCAAAGGGGTGGGCTGATTAAAGCTAGCCCCCAGTTGCTTATGCTGAAGAGGTTACTAGCCGTTCTGTCCTATCTATACTGGGAGTGACCAGGATCTTCGTTTTTACCCAGGTGCCTCCCATATCAGTTAAAAGCATTGTGAGCACTCAGGGGTTCATGAGGACAGTTACAGCCTACTGCCCGTCTGCCACAGCAGTAGGAGAGGAGAGGAGCGATATATCTTAGGTCTCTTCCTCGCTCGCAGCATCCGTCTAACAGCAGCCATTCAGTGACTCCATAGGGTGATATTTGAAAGAAGTCAGAATGATATTCTTTCTTTGCTTTCACGTGGTGGGCGGGGGAAAGCAACTGAGGAGCTATTCTACCATGAACCGACAGCGACGACGACTGTTGTAGATAGCCGTAACAGAACATGGGAGCTCAGCCAAGAATGGCAATACGTTTACGAGATCCTGCTGTGGACTGGTGGGATGAATGCTGAGACCCCAATCAGTTACCACCCGTCGCCTCATAGAGCGTCCAATTTGGAGTCTTGGCTCGCCGTTACGATATGTCACGCGAACAACGTGTGTAGCCTGGGAGTATGTTTTCTAACGCTTGTGTGCATTTCATCTGTCTGTAATGAGGCTTCTGATTAGACTAATTTGTGCTCCATCTCCATAACGCTGTATCAGATCCTATATCTCCGAGCGCGTCAGCTGCTGGAGCTCTTTTGGACTTTGACTGCATCGCCACCGTGCTCGAATCCTAGCTCTCCACGCTGGGCAAACAGGAAATGTAATTCAAAAGTTTGCGGGGCTTTTCCTGTTTACCTGCCCGCTGCATCCGAGTTCAGATTGCTGTCCAGAGTGGTCAGTGGTGCACTGTGGGATACCGCCCGAAGGCCAATAACGTCGATTTCCGTCCACACTAACCGTAATCCGATATGTTTATATCATTTTTAGCGCTACTCCTCTCGTCTGGGAGGAGTACAGAAATCGATATAAAGTGCTCTTTATATCGATATAAAGAGCGTTGTAGTGTGGACGGGTACAGTGTTAAATTGATTTAACGCTGTTTAAATCGATTTAAACGCATAGTGTAGACCAGGCATCATGGTGCAGTCCTGTACCATTCCCAAAGCAGGGTGGGAAACAGGGGCCTATTAGACCCTATCAGGCCTTAAGTTTCTAGTCCTTCTGGTTGTGCAGACTGACTTCCCAATATGAACCAATGCTCAAGCCTTGTCTATACATAGAAGTTTCACCAACATACAGTTTAGGAGTATAGTGCAACCGAAAATCTATTTCATTGATATGGGTTCACACTGTCATTTGCACTGACGCACTGCATCCACACACCAGCATGCTGTATCAGTGCAAAGATGCTATGCTGTGGGTGAGTGCCCACACTACCCAATGGCACACTGTCTCATGGGAAATTTTTGCTGTGTGTTGTGGTGGGATATTCACTACGAGGTCGTTATGGGATCTTGGGGTCAAAGCTCAGAATTCTCTCTGATATAATCCTCAGATATACAATATGTATAGCCTTGTTCATTCTGTTATAGATTAGTTTTAAATGTTTGGGGGGGGGTTGTTCTGTATTTGACTCTGTAAATTGAGTGCTACTAAACATTTATCAGACCAGCACAACTCTGGCAAAGCCTTGATGATGGTGAGTATTCTGGCTCCTTGCAAGCTCATATTTTGCTGATATTTTCATTGTATATTTCTGTGGTGGGGTTGTTGTTTGGTTTTTGTTTTCTGTTTTTGCTGGGGGGTGCACATTTGTTAATAGGACAATGTCTAGTAAAGAAAGTAAATCTTTTTCAAGCAGTTGTGATCCTGAAAGATACATCCATAAGGAGGATCACAAAGTGGCAAAGAAAGGAACTATTGAAGAAGTATAGAGACCACCCAGGAACTGTGCTGGCAAGCTCAATTCTATGACAATCCCTGATTTGCTGGTGTAGTGGCTTGGAAATGTGTCATATCCAGTTGTACCTGGCAAATGAGCTCCCTCTCCAAATTTGCTAACAAAGATAAAATACTACTTGTCCAAAATTGTCTCTCAAATAGTGCCTGCAGACCAGAGAGCTGTCTGTGCCAAAATTAACAGGCAGCTCTTCCTTCAAACAGAGACCATCTTGTCTCTGTGCCCATTGCTGTGCCTTAAGCTACACAATCGTTGTGTTCTAGCTTGTTGTTTCAAATAGCAGTCATGAGTTTACATGTGCCCGTTTTATATGCCATCAGAGTGCCTATTTCTGTATCTGGGATGCTGGCTTTTGCATAAAAGCTATGTACTTATGGATGTGAAGATAACACCAGAAAATATATTGCTACATTAACTCATTGCATACAATAACTGAATAGCAGTGTCATTCTTGTCTACTACCTTGGATACATGCTTGTGTATTTATCAAATATAATGCGTCGTGTGTCATTTTCTTCCTCCAGTACACTTAAACCTGAATTTATTTTGACACGTCCTCCCAGCAACCAATACTGCATAATGCTACTAGATGCCATTCAAACTATACCCAATATGCTGAATTTGTGCACTTAGTTGCTTGTATGAGTTATAAACCAAAAAACTGTAGTGGTATCTTGCACTGACTATATCTCTCTTTCTATTACAAGTTATCATTGTCAATAAGGTTTTGAAATTCTGTACATTCCTTTCCCTACAGTAACTTCCATTTTGATAAACTTAAAATAGCCAGTGATGTTGCTTTCCCATTAATCCAACTGTTATAGGAAAACAAAACTGAAGGAAATACATCCTATGAAATTATTTCAGTTTCACTTTTTGTGGGCTAAGTACAAAGCTTTGCTGTGCCAGGAATGTACTGCAGGGTAGATCACCAGTTGTTTTATAGTGTGGTGATAAACTAACCAAATAATGAGAAAACTGATGAATTTCCTTTTATCTCATGTCTACAGTTGTTAAAATATAGGATGTATCTTAATCTGAAGAAAGACCATTCATTCCTCCCTTTCTCTTGGTGTCTTCAACATACTCTGGCAGAAAGTAGGGCTATAGTACTAATTGCTGCCACCTCCTGCTGGAGGAAGGTTATTTTGTGTCTCATAGTTATGGTTATTATTGTGGTTTGTATGAAATTAAAAAAAAACCACCTGCTTGCTGACTTCAACTGGATTTGGCTTCTTAGTTTTAAGTATATTTTCTCAGAGTTAAGACAATGATATTATGTTTATGTAGCGCTTTTTAGCCAGAGTTGTCATATTTTACAAACAGTGGGCTAAATCCTGGCATTATGGGCAAAATCCTATTTGGCAGAAATGGTGATGCAAAGCTAGATAGGTTGTAAGGTGCGTCTAATGTAAGACACCAACAGTGTCAGCACCGGATGCCATACATAGGTCTGGCTCAATACACCATGAAATGCTTTTTATTACTCCTTGCTGCAGCAGCAAAGTTATTGCTGCTAACTTTTGTATCATTTTGATGTCCATATATGCATTTGTCAGATTTTGGACCCTTTCCCCTGAAACCATTTGCTTTGTTTCATGTTTATACCCCCACATAATCAGAACTTTGGTTTTACAAAGGAGGGAATTTATAACAGACTTGAGTGATGTAAACACCAGACTAGAATAGTCTTTCCATATGTCCTGGATCCAGCCTTCATTGAAACCATGGAAAATCTGCATTGACTTTAGTGATACAAACTTACATTATCACAAATGGTCTTATACTCTAGCGTTTTGGACATCTCTGTAGTCTCTGAGAATCTTCCACATAAAATAGATTAGCAATAGGGAAATACCTGGTGTCTCCAGCTTTTTTCCCTGTTGAAGGATGAAAAGATTTACCTGTGGTAGGTGATTTGTTTGAGGAATATTTAGTTTGCTGCTTTTTTTGTTATTTTGTTTTGGTGGAGAAAGCAAAATGGTTGATGGGATGTCATTGTGGTTATGGTGGGAAAGTTTTATCAAATAGCTCTGCAAGCAGGATGATTTGATTTGAGATTTTCAATGAACAGAAACAATAAATGCAAATTAGAGAGGGACTTGATTTCAAACTCCCAATCCAAATACCCCAAAACTGTGGGGAATTTTGGATCCAACGTCATATACAAAATCTGCTGGTTATCCCCTTTTGTATAAAATGGGCTGAACTAACACCCTGGAGTTTTACACCCCTAGACTTTGGATCAGATTTTAATTTAGCAGGTTGGAGTTGTCCAATACAAGCTATTATTGTGATATTACATCTGGAAAAAATAAGGACCATTGAGAGGAAGACCCTGAATAATAGAGTAGTAGACAACTTCTCCAACATACACTTAACTTTGGGTCTGATAAAGCAGCAGAGAATCCTGTGGCACCTTATAGACTAACAGACGTTTTGGAGCATGAGGACTAACACGGCTACCCCCTCTGATATTTGGGTCTGATGTTAATACAAAATACTGTACACAGAAGAATTGGCTAAATGACAGATGTCATTTTTATTGCAGAACAGTTATTTCTTGTCCTAAATATATAAGCGGATAGAAGATGAATGGAACATTCACCTGTCATTTAGTCTTGCACAGTTTTACTTCCTCTACCACTGGACCTGTGTCCAGTTTGGCATGCAGGGCTATCACATGCTGTGACATTTTTGAGTGAGTCAGGTTATAAAATGGTTCTGAGTGAGTTTCTAAAATGTCTCATTGAATCACAAGACAGCAGAATCCCCAAGAGATGGGAGAGACTCTAAATATTGCCTAGAAATCAATCCTAAGTAAGGAAGTCCTCCAGTACCCTAGTAGGGAAGTGAGATTTGGGTCACATCTAATCTCGTTCCATGAGGGCATGTCCCCTGAATAAAGCGGGCATTTCTTCATGAGGGCATCTCCCCTGTGGTCTCTGCTGACTGCAAAGGCTGGGGCTGGACTCTTTGTTCACTTGGGAGTGTTTTCAAGCAGAAAAAAAAAAGGGATTGTTCTGGATAAATGACTCTCATTATGATACTGATAGTCATGAGATTTAGTGACCCTGACTGAGTCAGGCTGGAATTCCCTTCCGTTTGCTTCCCGTCTAGGGTCCCTGAGGCAAACCTTGGGTACATGCCCCAAGCCCCAGAGGCGTGTGAACCTCCTGGAACGTGAAGCGAGAGCAGGAGGGAAGTTTGGGGGTGGAGCGCAGAAAAAAAGATCTCCGCCTTACTCTCCTCTCACTGCAGTCCTGAGCGGGCAGCTGAGTTGGGAGGAGTATATTCTGACGGGTCTGCTGCTGCTTTCCCTGATGACTCCAGCTGAGCCAGTGGAGTTGCACCTGCTGTGCCTGTCATCCAGCCTTTCACCGCGCAGGAAGACTCTCACTTACCCTCCGAAAGGTAGGACAGCTCAGTGGCGAGCAGAAGAGAGCGTCATTTCTAGGCGTTGCGCGCGTTTAAGGCCGAGAGCGGCGCGCCTCTGCAGGCTGGGTGTGTGGCTGTCACTTGTCCTTAGAGCAGTGGAAACGTGCCCGAGGGGGTTGTGCATGTCTGCCTGGCGTCATCCTGCCGTGCTCACTCACTCTCACACACACACACACACACACACACAGCTACCTGATCTCTCGCATTTGGAGGGAGAGAGCTCTCCCCTTCCCTCTTAGACTGACTTGAAAGCGCTCCCAATTTAGGGATAAATCCTACCGCTCCCCCTGCAGCCCCGTCTACCGTGAAAACTGAGGTGGTGCCGAGTGGGGGGCACTGGGAAGGAAGGGCTTTGTCTGAACGCACCCAGTTTGCACGGACTATGGTTAGCGAGCTCTCTCTCAAGTCGATCGACTTAGGTTTGATTTCGAAAGGGGCATAATTACGCTGACGCAGCTCTTCCGTGTAAACAAAACTGAACGTGCAGGATAGCGGGGACCTGGCTGTACAGGGTGAAGGGTGTCCGCCTCAGGAGTGTCGATGGCTTTTAGCCCCACAGAGGAGGATGGATCCACTACTGAGCAGACGCACTAGCCATTCCTCGCGGAGGGAAAAGCATGATGACCATAGGGGTCCTTACTGTGTCCTTAGCAATGGTCACAGAATGTCTGCCGCTGCCGTGCTCTGCGCGGGGTGGGGGTGAGGGCTGCCCTCCTTTCTGGTCCCCAGGGGGGTACTACAAGGCTGAAGTTGTTCTTGATCCAAGTTCCTTAGCGAAAGGCACACGGTTGACTTATTTTTTAAAAATTCTTCAACAGGAGTTTGCATTTTTTAGAATTTTTCCCAAAATAAACTAGACAGTATATATTAATTGTTACCTCAGTCCCTCTTTGTGTAATTGTTTCTTAATTTGAATAAGTAAGAGGTTTTTTGGGGGGGAGGTAAATGCCAAAATATTTTTGGGTTACCCTAACTGACACATTTCCAGCAACTGTTAATCTGTGCTGAAGTAGCTGGCATGGTCCGCTCTCTGACCTATAGCTTTATATCTGTGCAAAATGCCATCACATGCTACATGCCTGCCCTACCTTCCAATTTACAAATGCTCCTTGAATAAGGAAGTGGCTTTTGTCATCATCATGTTCTCATTACACTTTGGGCATTTAGTGCAGTGACAAAGCTCCTCCACTCCTGTCTGTTTCAATGGTTCCCCAGCTGTGCCCCAGGTTTTTCAGCTCAGCTTCTACAGCTCTTTGCCATGTTGTTTTCAGGTAGCCTTGTTTTCCAAATCACAGAATCTCAGGGTTGGAAGGAACCTCTGGAGGTCGTCTAGTCCAAACCCCTGCTCAAAGCAGGACCAATCCCTAGACAGATTTTTGCCCCAGATCCGTAAATAACCCCCTCAAGAATTGAACTCACAACCCTGGGTTTAGGAGGCCAATGCTCAAACCACGGAGCCTTCAGATGTCCATTTTATTGCTATTCTGGTGATGAAATCAGTTTCCATCAGACAGGCGCTGGCTTCCTCGGGGCAGGGGGAGGTGCTCAACCCCTTTCTCTCCCCCCAACTCCCACCCCCACCTGCCACCTTCCCCCAAGTCCCCACCTCTGTCCCACCTCTTCCCATCCCTGCCCTGCCTCTTCCCACCCAGTTCTGCCCCCTTCCTGAGCATGCCCCATCCCCACTCTCCCCTTTCCTCCCAGACTCTCCTGCACACTGCTAAACAGCTGAGAGGCAGGGGGAGGTGTTGATTGACTGGGCTGCTGGCAGGCGGGAGGCACGAGGGCAGGAGAGCAGGGAGCTGGCTGCCAGTGGGTGCTAAGCACCCACTAATTTTTTTATGTGGGTGCTCTCACAGAGTCGGTGCCTATGCCATCAGAAGTGCATGGCCAGTCCATCTCCACATTTAAGGAGGTGGCTTTGAGTGGGTGTAAATGACAAAATATTTCTTGGGTCAGCCTAGTGACACATCTCTGCAGTCATTAATGGACTCTACTGTCCAGTTAATCACAAAATTCCCATTTTGTGTAGGTGTCTTGCCCAAATAAAGAATGCAGAATTGATTCTTTAAACTGTCATAACGTGACAACCTTGAAAACAAAGGCTTTTGTATTTAGTTCTGCATCAACGTGTGTTCAGGTGCTTTTGTTTTGTTTTTGCCTAAGCACTGTTTTCATCTACATCAAAGACAATTTTAAAAGATTCTACAAGGGAATTAATCTCTTAAATCTATTCTGAGCATGGATTTTGATTAGGAATATCATGTGGAAAAAGGGCTAAGATATCAGAGTCAGGAAAATCTCCTAAACACAACTTGAATATAGGCTGCTTTTGATTTATGTATGTTATATACAGAAAAATAAAAGAACTTGCTGATGGTGAAGTTTTAAGTTATTTGCCCCATTAGTTAGGATGATTGTTTTGCTCATAAATGATAGCACAAAGTACTTGCCACTGTAAAGCGCTGTAACTCCCATCAACAAGGTCTTTTCCTTGGTGTATAATGTCTATAATTAGAAAACAATACATAAGAAAAGCAGTTAACAGGAAGCTAGACACGAGTCGGTGGTTTTTATCCAAGTTCCATGACATCTGGATACTCTCCCCGGAGGCATTCTCTCCCCTCTATTTCCCAGCCCTGAGCAATTGTGGAAAGGCAGGCATGGGCAGCTGAGTGAGATTAGTCCCTTGTGCCCATCACTCTGATAGTTAACCTAGTAGTATTTAGAGAAACCAGTCAAAATATAAAATTTAAAAAACTGAAAAGCAAAAAGGTCAGTTGGAGTCCTTCCAGTCTCCTCTGTCTGTACTCTTTCTTGTTGAGGCTGATCTTGCTCATGAGAAAAGTTCCATTGACTTTCCCAGGCCTACTTGTATGAATAAGGACTAGTTAGGCAAGCAAAGGTCTGCAGAACTGGACCCTTCAGTTGTTAGCTTTTTGGGGCAGGATCTATTGAAGGCAATAGATTTACTCAGGGGTTTCCCACTGTTTCAACAGAAAGGAAGTTGGCACTAAAAGTTTGGACAGCAAAGTAGACACATTAGCACTGGAGTCCAATCCTGCCAGGTTCTGAGTATCTTCAATTCCCATGACAGCAACAGGAGTCAAAGGCATTCAGTATCACACAGAAGGTGCTCTGCACCTTGAAAGAAAGACTGAGTCATTAGGATGGGTCTAATTAAATATTTTGAAAATGAAGCTACGTGGCTAAAAATGCAGCTTGATGTTTGGAAGGAGCAGAACGAGAGTATTAATGGAGGAGAATGACAAGGAACTATCGACGTAGATATGGTCATGAAAGCAGCCTCCTCATTTACAGCCTGTCATGCAAGGTGTCGCACCTCGTTCATAGTGTGCTCAGTTCACATTGTTTTTAATGGGAGCTGAGGGATCTCCATACCCCACGTTATCAGACCCTTGATTAATGGGGTAAGATAGCTTGTTCTGATGTATGGTGTGGCATCATCCACACATCAACTTATGCTTCAAGCATGTGTCTCACCTCTAAATATAGAATAAATATTTTAAAAATTCACACCTGTTTTATTAGCACAATAACGTACTTCAGTGTGTATGTCTATCAGTCAGTATCTGCACTCTTAAAGGTAATCTTACTCAGGGTCTATGCATAGTCTTTAGACTGTCATCTGAAATAGCCCACTCTGTAGACCTTCAGGGCCCGCTGAAGAAAAAGCCATCTATATGATAGGCTCCTGGTGAGGTCTGAAGGCATAGAGCAGAGTGGAATAAGGGTTCAACTGGCTGCTTATTTACAGACGGTTATATTAATTTTTGTTATATCCCTATATGAATTTAATTGTTGTCAGTATGCCTAGAGACATGTATAAGAATACTTTTATATTTAATAAAGCATGTTGAAGCACAATGTGTATTTCCATGGTGTATATATTGATCAATGTTTACACACCCTGTCTTTGTTTTTCTTTCACACTTTCATTTAATATGATTCACCTCACCCTTCTCAGAAATTGCGTTCCTGGGGAAGTTTTTCAGAAGTGTTTATTGCTTGCAACACATAAGGCAAAATTCTTGTCTTGTGTAGCTTTCTCAACCATCTCCAATTTCTGAGCACTAAGAGCCCAGTTCTTCCCTTTGCTAAGTGCATGTAATTCCCACTGAACTCAGTGGAGATGTACAAACCTACAGAAGAGCAGTATCTGTCCCTCACTCTAAAAAGCCGGCTTTTTGTCTTTATATAAAGAATACAGCAGAACCTCAGAGTTACAAACACCTTGGGAATGGAGGTTGTTCATAACTCTGAACAAAACATTATGGTTTTTCTCTCAAAAGTTTACAAATGAACATTGACTTAATACAGCTTTGAAACTTTACTATACAGAAGAAAAATGCTGCTTTTAACCATCTTAATTTAAATGAAACAAGCATAGAAACAGTTTCCTTATCTTGTCAAATCTTTTAACTTTCCCTTTTTTTTTTAAATAGTTTACATTTAACACAGTACTTTACCGTATTTGGGGGTTTTTTAGTCTTTTTTTCCCCCTTAGTTGCTGCAGATGGCATACTCCCGGTTCCAAATGAGGTGTGTGGTTGACCAGTCTGTTTGAAACTCTGGTGTTTGTAACTCTGAGGTTCTATTGTATATCATCAGGGCTGTCTGTACCCATACGCAAAGTACACAGCTGCATAGGGCACCAGAAAATTTGGTGCCCCAAATTTCCTAGTGCCCTGTGCAGCTGCATGCTACTCCAGCCCCTTCTCCGGCTCTTCCCCAGGGCCCCCACCCTGCTCCGCCCTGCCCCACCTCTTCCCCACCCCTGCTCTGCCCCAGCCGCAGCCCCACCCCCGTTCCTCTGAGCTCTGCAGCAGTGCGGGGGTGTACTCACCAACTGGGGGAAGTGCAGACCTGGCTCCAGCCATGCCACCGATGAGTACTAGGGGTGGTTTCCCACTGCCCCCTCAAGCCAGCCCTGCTGCCCCCCATGGAGGCCTGGGGACAGCCCCCCGCCCCGCTTCTCCCCCACAGAGGCCTGCTCCCCCCCGCACGGTGGCTGCATAGGGCCCCAGAATAGCTATATATATATATAGCTGTGTATATCATTAAACAGTTTTCTAACTGCAAAAGAATCTTATGCAAGCAGTTCCTAGTTCTGTCTAGCTACTCACAAAAATCCACCCCCTCAACCACTCCTTGGGTACTTTCAGATTACTCAGTACTTGAATGCATACATTCAAATGGTTCTGTTTTTTCACTTGTTTCTATAGGACTTTCTATGCCTTTCCCACACTTTACAGTAACAAGGTTAAATACTGACCTATATCTATGTATTTCTTCCTTTACATTTGTACTGTGGCTGGATTCCACAACAGGTAGGGAGCAGAGAAATATTTGCCAGAGTGTTAGATGACCTTTAAAGGTGGTTTCTGGTGAATTTAACCTTTGTTCTCATACACATATCCTGAGCTCTACAAAAACACAATAAACTTGTGCCTTTTAATGTGACTATGCTTTAAATGTCATGTTATGCTGTGTTACTGGTGTAAATCCAAAGTAATCACTGCAGCCAAATGGAGTTGCTTGTTAGTTATATTAGTATAAATCCAAGCAGACTATGATCTTTAACATTTAATTGTGTCCTATCCACCTTGTAGTTTTAAAGAATCACAGTACAAGAAAGCTAATGAAGATGATAGAGCTTTTTGTTCCTCTGATCTTAACATAATGGAGCCAGTTTTCTCTCAGTTATAAATACTGGTTAGAGTACATTGAAACAGGAGGGGAAGCTCTTACTGTCCCAGCCAAGGAGGAGAGGGAGCTGTGAGGAAGCTTTGTTTCCCCCAAGCAATGGAGAGGAGGGCAAAGCTTTCCCTTTGCTTTTCCCAGAGGAGGGGGAACTGTGCTCTCCCCACTTCTTTTACTCCTACTTTCAAGTCTGCACAAACACTGCTGAAATTTCTCACCATTGCTAACAGCAATTCAGTGCCACCCCATGTTAGTAATATTGGGAGCCCTACTGTAGACAGGCCACTGGCTGCCACCAGCATTCCAAGCACTGTTGCTCAAACCTTGCTCTGAGCATGGTTGGATGAATGAGGCTTAAAATGTTATCTGTACTAACATTCCAAGCATTGCCACCTCTGGTGAAGTTGAACCACTATTAGCAACACTGGGGAATTTTTGAAGAAGTTTCCCTAGTGAAGTCATTGGAGTTACAGCAACATAAAACTTGTATGAGAGAAGAATTGGGCACAATATCTATGTTCTATGACTCTATATGAGAAATCATGAGGCATAACATATAGTTATTGGTAACTTAGAATATTTGGGTTTTGACCATTTTTTAGTATTACAGTAGCACCTATAAGTGCTTATCAGATATTGGGGCGGGCACTGTGCTAGGTGCTGTACAGCTGTGTAATAAAAAGACAGACAGTCGTTGCCCTAAAAAGCTTAGGTTAGCATTTAAGGCCTAAGGCTGCTCTGACTGAAGTCAATAGGAGTACGTCTGTCAGCTTCAACTGGAGCAGGACCAAGCTCCATAATGATTGTTGCTGTCTGTTTTATGTGCAGTGTGAGCTGTCCTGGACTTTGGTTTGTTTCCCTATGGAAAATATCCTGTGACATTTTTTCCCACCTCTGGTCCGTTAAAATAGGACATCTCCTGTCTTAAGGGATTTGGTATTTCGAACTGTCACATCCTTTGTGTGTTTCACAGGATAAGCGCTTCCAAGTTCATATGTCAACCTTCCCAGATTGTTCTCATCAAAGGAACAACCCGTCCCAAAGTGAAGTTCTTTCGTCCTAGGGTACAAGCGTACTCCAGAAACAGACCTTTCACTCTGAGCTTCTACTCCATCCTCTCCTTTGCCTGTAATCAGAGCATCCTACTCTGGCTCCTCAAATCCTCTTCCTGCCTGGCATGTAGCTCAGGCCTGCTTTCTTCACAAGCTCCAGCTGCCTTGACTCTCCAGACCCTTAATGCTTTCCTTCTTGGACCCTGAATCCAGTCAATAAGTGTGGGAGAAAGAAGTTTGAGCCTTCTCAGCACACTCCATGCCCTTGAATCTACAGTGTTGTCAAAGCCCAGACGTGTTATACCCCAGCACAATAACAGATACGCTTGCTTACTTATCAGCTTAATATTGAAATACAACTAGAATGCGGAAGAAAAAAATAGTTAAGTAAATGGTAAACTCTTATCAATATATAACTAGGAAGGTAGATAACTATTATGGATACCTAATTTCTTACACAAAACCTAAAGGCAGTTTAATAAAAGCACTGCCAATTTCTATGGCAGTTTATGTGGGTTTGAAATTTGGCGATCTAAAAATATATAAGAAAAAATCCTGTAGTCCTCTGTACTCACACAAAACTCACTGATGGGAATTTTGCCTGAGTATAGACTGAATAAGGACTGTAGGATTTGGCCCTAGGGTATTCTTCTTGATTAAAACGTGTACTTAGAATGTATAACTTTTGAAATGAGGTTAGCATATGCAGTTAACATTAGCAGTACTTTTTTTTTGTAGTTTACACTCCCACATAAGACTTCTAAAAATTGGTTAATCCAGGAGTGAGTAATTTTTGGTCTGACGGATGAGAAAAGTAACTTACTCTTTTAGTTATGGAGGTGGGAGGGGTGCAGAAGCACAAGGAAGCAGATTTTGAGCTGGTAGATTTTTTTTTTCTTTCACAGTTTTACAAGTCTGCCCTCCTACACATTTGCATCATTCTGAGCTGATGGTATCAAATTTGCACCATGGTGTCAAATTCTCTGCAAATTTGACACCACCATCAGCTCAGGATTAAACAAAGACTATGAATGGCTAGCCAGCTACAAAAGCAGTTTCTTCTCCTTTGGTTTTCACACCTCAACTGCTAGAAGAGGGCCTCATCCTCCCTGATTGAACTAACCTCATTATCTCTAGCCTGCTTCTTGCTTGCATATATACATACCTGCCCCTGGAAATTTCCACTACATGCATCCGACGAAGTGGGTATTCACCCACGAAAGCTCATGCTCCAATACGTCTGTTAGTCTATAAGGTGCCAAAGGACCCTTTGCTGCTTTTACAGATCCAGACTAACACAGCTACCCCTCTGATACTAGATACAATACTAGACTTCTGATGTACTTTGTGGCAATCTGGCATATATCTGTTTATAGTATAACTCAGTATCTATGTCCAGTTACTACGTTCTGCCTGGCTAAAGTACAGTGCATAGTGTAATGTTAGAAAACACACCATAATAGGATTTTGTATCATTTTAGGTTCTTTCTGCAAGATGGAAAACGCATTGCTTTTGTGTATATTCCTGTCCCATTGGCATTTCCTAAATGGTAAGAAGCAGAAATATTTGCTTAGGGTGGTTTTGTTTTTTTTTCCAATGTACGGGCACAGGAACTATACCTTCCAACTTAGTTTTTCTTAAACCGTTAGGTAAAAAAAAAACACTGTTCTTTTATCATTTAAATGTTAAGCCAAATGTGTGTGCTTGAAAAGGGCTAGACTGATGTAGCTGGCAGGGGTAAATGTTTCAGTGTATCCACAAAACAGTGTGGGTGGGTGGGGGGTAAAGAGCAGATGTAAAGAACTGCACAAAGGAAGACATTGCAGTGTGCACGTTGTATTGGTCCACAAATCCAAGTACTATGCTACATATTCTTCAGTGTCATCAGCTTGCACTTTATCTAGTAACTATTTACATATATACAAATATAGTGCACTCTTGTAACAGGCAGCAGCGGTACAAGCTTCTCCTTGGTGTTCTGAAAATAGGGGCCAGGAGGACACCCACACCTAGTTTATGTATACAAATATCGTGTGTGTGTGTACACAACTCAGGTGTAAATAGCCACTTAGGTACCTAACTGGTTATGTGCATGCACAAATGACAAACTTGCACACAGACGCTGTGAATGTTTGTGTGCATAAATTAGGCACACAGAAATGTATGTTCATGGTTGGTAAAATATAACTTTGAAAATCCATGTTCTTTTTGGAAAAAGAAGTTTTATTCTGAATTCTGTTTTCCAGCTTTATTCACAGTTGAAGTTCCCCAGCCGCAGTACATTGTAGAATATGGGAGCAACGTGACCATGGAATGCAGGTTTCGAGTGAATGGTGAATTAAAGCTTCAAGAGTTAAGTGTCATTTGGGAGAAAAAAGAGGAACATACAAAAGAGGTTTACAAACTTCACAAAGGAAAGGAAAACTTGAATAACCAACACAGCAACTATAGGGGAAGAGTAAATTTGTTGAAAGAGAAACTGCAGTTGGGACAGTCTATGCTTCAGATCACCAATGTAAAACCTACAGATGCAGGGACTTACCTCTGTCTCATTGGCTATGAGGGAGCTGACTACAAGACGATCACTTTGCAAGTAAAAGGTAAGCATTTTTTCCAGATAAACTGATTTCCACTATTGCTGCATTATCCAGTTACAAGTCTCCCCTCACTGACTTCATTGGGATGGCAATAATGCCAGAGGGTGAAATTTGGCTCTTGATCTGTAACTAGCATTCACAATGTGTGTAAGATCTAGCTCAAACCTCTGCATTACAGCATTGGCAACTCAACTCAAGAGAGGAAGTGCTGCCCATCCTTTCCTTCTCTCACTTACATTTGGAGGGTAATGAGGGAGGTGGAGATGAGGCAGAGCACTTCTTGTGCAAAAGTGCTCAGGTTTCCTTGAGCACCTCCTACCTCCTGGTCACACTGAGGACGCTCTAACCTCCCTCTATGGCCCCTTCTCACCCATAGCTTTGCCTTCTGGAGAAGAGGAATAATCCTGCAGAGGTAGGGGAGAGGAAAGACAAAATACCTGAATGGATTCCCATCCTCTAGACAGGGATGATGCTGACACCTATTGCCCCAGGCTGTGACCCCTGATACAAGTTATATGTTGCCCTCATTTTCTTTCTGAAAAACTATGGATTGCTTGTCCCAGTACTGCTAGGTATATATTGTAGGTTGAACCTTGCAGTTCTGCACAAGAGTTTACTCAGTATCAAGAATGCAAAGTTCACTACAAACTGTTCTCCCACAAAGATACAGTGGAAAACATGTAGACTAGGGGGAATATTAATATCACTTTGATGCACAGATATTTATGCAAGTAATTCCCACAAATGCTGATGGGAGCTATGGGATAAATTGTGGGTTCTGGTGCATGTATGATCCAGAGCCTGTAGACCGCAATTGTCCACTTGGGTTCAGCATCCAAAGAGGCCTCAACTGACCATTCTGAGGCACCGTCATGGCACTTACACAGCAGCCCAACCCCACACCTACCTCTTGGGGAGTCCATGACTCTGCCCTTTTCTACCACACATGGCAGTGAAACAAACGAAGAATGATGTTGGGGAGGCCAGCTGAAGAAAGCACTGGTTGCGAAGGTTGATACAATCTTTAAAAAAAAGTTGCAAAACTGTAATGAAAATAGATTAGTCCAGGTACAAAACCTACCTCCCCACTTTTACCATAATAATGAAGCAAACAATAATGATGTTTAACTTGATCATCAAAAAATATTACTTGCTCACATGCAGAATTTTGGCATGAAAAGAGCATGACCTCCTGAAATAACACACACTCTTGTCAGCACCATAGCTATAATAGCTTTTTGTATCATTGTTGTTTTTGTTTAGCTCCTTATAGAAACATAACCAAAAGAACTGTGACTGTCCAGGGGACTGCAGGACACAGCGAATGGGAGTTAATATGCCAATCAGAAGGGTATCCTAAGGCCGAAGTCATTTGGCATAATGGGGAACATCAAGACTTCAGTGCCAAAGCAAACACAACTTATGAAGCAGGAACTGATCAACTGTATAGTGTGACAAGCACACTTAAAACCAACACAAGTGTTAATGAGACATTTCACTGTGTATTTTGGAACAAAGAATTTAAAGAAAACACATCTGCTATTTTAATCATACCAGGTAATGTTTCTTAAGTATGCTAATACATTGTAATGTTGTCTATTGGATCAACCACAATCTGCTTTTCCTAATCTAGACAAGGCCAAGCAATATATTGTAGAAATGGGTTTAATCTGGGGGTTTGAATTTTAGGCCTAATAGCTGGAAACCCTTGTGGGGGTTTTTAAATCCAGGTTCTTACACAAACTTCCTCTATGGCACTGGGTAAGTTACAGAACTGCCCTGCCTCAGTTTCCCACATGCAAAACGTAGATGATACCTTGCCGAGGTTGCATAGGCATTAATGTGATCATGATTGTAATGCACTCTGAACATTGAAAATGCTAAGTGTTGCTATCAGGATATTTTTCCACCATGTTTATATTTCCAGTATGCATGGAGTGGGTGGGTGGTGATTCAAGGTGCGGAGTTCTGCACAGCTTTAAAAGTTATGTGAAAGTCATATATGAACCTGGGGGTAGAAAATGTCCCAGTCTAGCTAGAGCCGAGACATGAAACCCTCCCCTGGAACTTAATCATAAACATGTACAGTTTGGGGATCAGAGACATCAATTCCTTATTCCTACATTAAATTTAAACAAATTAGCACCAGAATCAAAATCTGTACATAGAATGGAGTGGAAGGAAGAGGTTGCATAAATCCAAAAGTCCAGACAAGGCCCCTGGAAACTGCTAGAATAAATCATCAGAGGGAAAAAGTGTTATGGTGAGCAAAGTCTCAAGGGTGATGATATTTAACAAGGGAGTGAAATAATTTAAACAGCAAAATCCCCAGGTGAGATACAGTCCAGCCCTGTAATACTGGGTGTGGAACTCTGCCTTTCCAAAAGGGTACTCCCCAGTCTGTTTCCTGAGAAGTTATTGTGATAGCCATTTCCCTGAACACCTATGGAAGAGTGATCCCCCTGCATCCTGTCACAGACCCGTTTGTGTAATCCAGTGCATCTCTTTGGATACCACTGACTCCGGAAGCAAAGATATAGATTAAATTGTCTTCCACCTTATTTGAAGCAGTTTCTGTTTATTGGCTTGTCTCACATGGCTTGGAATGCAGCATCAGGGTGTGTCCTTGAACTCAGTTTAAAATGTATCACGCCAGAATTTGTGCATAATCGCCCTAAGGTACGGATAGTAGATAACAGCAGAAGCAAAAGAGAAAGCAAAAATAAATAAGCTGCTTGAATATCATTCTGAAATGCCTAGAGCAGGGTGATAACATGCAGTGTGGGAGCAGGGGGTTTATACCTGCGATGTGAACAGAGAGGTGTTAGCTACAACTTCAGATGGAGGTTTGCAGCGATTGGTGTAAAATCAGTTTCTGCACTATTGTATATCTTTTCCCTAATGATTAAGCTCCCTTCATAAAATGTCAGCCTTCAAAAAAACTAATCTTCCTGGGGTGTATTAACAGAAGTGTCTTGTGTAAGTCACAGGAGGTAATTGTCCCTCTGTACTTGATACTGCTGAGAACTCAGATGGAATACTGTGTCCAGCTCTGGGCACAACTCTTTAGGAAAGATGTAGAAAATTTGGAAAGTCCAGAAGAGAGCAACAAAAATGTAATAGTTTTAGAAAACTTGTTTAGGCTTGAGAAAAGAAGACTGAGGAGGAATCTGATAATCTTCAAATATATTAAGGGCTGTTATGAAGAGAATGGTGCTCAATTGTTCTCCATGTCTACTGAAGGCAGTACAAGAAGTAATGGGCTTAATCTAAAGTAAGGGAGATTAGGTTAGATATCAGGAAAAACTTTCTAACTATATAAGGGTAGTTAAGCTCTGGAATAGACTTCCAAGGGAGGCTGTGGAATCCCCACCACTGGAGGTGTTTGTCCAACCTGTTCTTAAAAACCTATCAGGGATGGGGTATATATACTTGATCCTGTCTCTGCACAAGGAGCTGGACTTGCTGACTTCTCAAGGTCCAGTCCAGCCTTACATTACTATGATTCTGTATTTCCCCTGTGAGCACAGTAATGAGTTATGGACATGTCTTGTAGTGATCAAAGTTGTTTGAACTTCTTAAACTAATTATTGTAATTAAATAACACAACATTCTCAGGTTGTTGGGTTTGGAATAATCACAGAGAAATAAAATCTATATAACTTATAACCTGTATTTTTAAATGGTGACAATTTTTTGTGAAATTTTTCCATTTTGTCCAGTTCCATGAGCTCACTGATAATCAAGAAAAAAATCAGACACTTTAAAAAAAAGTGTTGTTGAAATGTCTAAGATTCAAGAGAGTTTAACTCGCTTGAGTAATTTAACTGGTTACTGTAACTTGATTATTTCCCTAATCATTTCCTTTTAATCCTTTTTAGATTGTCCAGTAGGTAGTCGAAGGATTAACGGTAGACACTATTTTGCAACAGCTGGGGCTGTGTTGGTTCTCTTTGGATCATCGCTTCTATTTATGCTCTGGGTAAAAAAGGGTATACATTTTTTTTTTTTACCATATTTCTCTCCTTTTCTTATGTTTGTTGATACTAATAGAATTGAAATCAGCTGATGGTCTGTTCCAACTCCTTCACCCTGAAACCCCCACTTCTCTTAATTTGTGTATCACATCCTTCCTGCTTCCTTTGTTTTTTCTTAATCTGCTCTCACCACATACTAACCATTAAGGTAGTATTTATCATCTTCCTGGCACAGTAATACCAGTAGCTATTAATGCATCTCCACTGGTCAATCTATAGATGATGCTGCAGAGCGTTATGAGTGGGGCTTTCTCCATTCAGAAGTGAAAGCATTCCTACCCAGCTGGCATTGCCAGAGCTGCTTCCGGTTCCTCAGTTTCCTTCATGATATGGAACCTACATATCATCAGGCTGGCATGATATTTGTCTTTTCTGTCATAGCTTCTAACAAAACTGTCTGAACTTTGACTCAATAACTTTATAAGGGATCTAAATGAGTGCATTCTAGTTATATTTTTATCATGGCTAAAATGTAATAGAAATGACCATAAACAGGTATCTGCAGGAATTTTAAGTTTTTATCACAAGAGGTACTCCACCTCCCCATGTAGTGGTTTGCCACCACTAGTTTGTTCCATTTTCTTGCCTTTTTTAAATTAGGTTTTGTTTCTTCAATTAATTTGAGTGACTTAAAAGAGCTGGTAGCTTCAGAATCAAACTGGGTTGCAGAGGGATTACCTGAAAAGTACTGGAGGTCTCAGTTTTGACACATGCCTGTTATGCTGACAGAACTACACCAGTTTGTCCTACTGTAACAATATGACCAGAAATGCATGAGGAAGTTTGAGCTAGGCAAAGGGCTAATGGCTTACCAGAAAATCTTTTAAAATTATGTAGTAGGCATAAACACACAGCTGGCATGAACTTCAGCTGGAAATAATATAGAGCTGTGTGGTATCTTTTTCAGTAATACCTCTCAGTAGGTTATGAAACTGTTTTATTATTTCAGGCCATGTAATATATTCTCCCATCACCACCCCAGCACTGAAAATAGCAATACTTTCTGGCTAGAAATCACATGGAAAAGGTCTTTCATTATCAAAATTTATGATAAGGTCTCCATTAGGACTGCATATTCCTAGTCCATCAGGTTAATGATAGCATAACATTGCTATGTCAGACTCAGTTCATCTCTTGATACAGCCTTCCCCTGCCCCACATAACAGGGTGTTGTGGAGATACCTGTCTCAGCCCTGTATACATGTTCTGTATTCTTCTATAACAGCCCCACAAGTGATGTCAGCAGTGGTGTGAGCAGGCTCCAGAGGCTACTGTTCAATCAACAGTACCTTTGCTATCAGAGTGTGGTGGGAACAGGAGTACACAGTGAAAGTCGAGGAGGGAACATGGGAAAGCCTTGGTGTCTCAGAAGATGCCCTCTTGGGAATGTGATATTAAAGTCACATTTTTCCTAAATTACAAGAAGGAGTAATATTTTAGCTGTTCCCCTCCCCCCCTGCCCCCGAGTTTGCATTGGAACAGTGACAATGATGATTTTTCAGTAGATACTATACCTAATTTGTAGTCTTTTGAGGTAAAAATATACAACAGCAAATAAGTTAGATAAATATTTCAGGGTTTTTTTTAGTAACACAATCTAAAATTAGTATTTTCTTTCATATTCTTCCTTTTTCTCGTGCAGCTAGAAAAGATCAGGACAGGGAGATGGGTACAAATTATGCAGCAGTGAAAGTGATAAGTAAGTATTGCATACGTGACTGGATGTGCTTCAAGTGAAACTGGCTTAATTGAGAACTCTCTATGTAATAGCGGCAACCCTAAGCAAAATTGTATGCTGCTCCATTTTACATTTTTCTTTTAAGTTGTCTGATAACTAGACAGTAATAATTAAACAGTGAACTTGGTGCCTTTTATTTTCTGAAATAATAAAAACATATTTTGAACAGTAAATTAAGTAAACTATCACACTGGACCAACTTCACATATTACAACACAAACAGTCCTACCAAAAAGAAGTTAGTGTTGTGGCTAAAAGTGTAGGCAAACACAGACCAAAATTTTAAAAAGTGACTAGTGATTTTGAATGGGTCAGTTTTTGATTGTCCATTTTAGGATGCCTTAAAATGGCTCAATTTCCTCCCTCCTCCAGAGGCTACATCAGATGAAGTGTTTTAGAGAGAAAAACAGTTTTTAGTTTTAGTTCTATAAAACAAACTGTTTTATGCATTAATTCTTTCTGTAAGCCTGCAGTTCAATTAGGCACTCAGCTTACCTAGAATGCCATGGTCAGAATTCTTTACAAAGGATTTATGACCATACATGAGAGGGGGGAAAAAAAACTATGTCCACTCATGTGTATATGTGTGTTGATATTTTATTTTTATTATTTTAAAAGAATTATCGACAGATGAGGAAGAGGGCGATTGCAGAGGGATTTCTCCTGAGAATGAAGAACTAGAAAGTAAGTACAGATGAAAAGAGAAAAATAGTAGCAAACTTCACACAGTACAAATCATCTGCCAGCTTCCAGGTCCAGGGAAAGGGCATAGCCCAGTAGGAGCTGGAGCTTAACGGCAGCTGTTGCTAAGGGAACTGACAGACTAAGAACTGGCCTGGAGACCAGTTAAAAAATATAAATGCAGATTGAGCACTTCCCAGTCCACACTCCAGTGATTTTAGGGAATCCTTTTCCAGTTATTGACTTACTGATCTGAGGCCTCCTATTTTCCTTTCTCCTACCTGTTAGTTACATTTTTTGTTTTTAAATCTTTGCACTCTAGGGAATCTTTTAGGTCTCTCTGGCTGATCTCCAAAAAGTAGCTTCCAGGCAGGAAAGACCAGTAACTTCAGAATGAGACCCTTTTACAATTCTTCCATCGCTGGTTAATGTTCAGTCATCTGGAGATAAAAAGATCACCCTCGTTAATATGCTGCAGCATGGAGAAAATATTAGAATGTTCAGTAAAGTCCATGGACTACATTTTTATGTATTTGTATCATGACTCTGTCCTTAGGGATGTAGCAGCACAACCATCTAAGCTGGAATTTGATAGCAGTTAGTAAAAGAATAATTCCTCCTTCTCTGTTTGCACTTGGAGATTCCTGTGAGTCAATGACCACAGATGCTAATTTTGGCTAAATCAGGCCCAAAGTCATCAAGAATATAATTGCAAAGTATGATCCATCAGTCAGTTAATTTTTAAACATCAGTTAGTTTGGCATTGTTTATGCTAGTTCAGCTGAATTAAAAATTGATCTAGTTAAAAAGGCACAAACCCTTAATGGGAACAAATTTTGCCTGCATTGGACCCATGATGTGGTAATTGGACAATTACAAGCCACAACAGAGATTATTTTCTTCTGGTGTTAAAAAAGATTGGGTCAAATTCTGCACTGATTTATATTCACTCAACCCTATTGGCTAAATGGGCACAACTGGGTGCAGAATTTGTGTAGTACTGTAGGTTATGTATTTTTTATTTATTTTATTTTTGCCTTTAGTCAAACTAAAGATGGTAAACGATGTCATAAATGTGTGGTAATGTCTTTTTTTCTATAATGCTTGTTTAATTTTTTTATTTTCACAGATGTACGAATTGAGGTGACTTAATGCAGAATGTTTTCTTCCTTCACTGAATATGTTCTAGAGCTCTGGGAGTTTTATTTTAAATACTATTTTAAAGTGTCTTGGTCTAAATCTCCTTTCATTTATACCAGTGAAAATTCAGAGTAAATTCACAGAAGTTAGAGTTATCGTGATGTAAAACTGATCAGCATCAGGCTTTCTGTATTTGTATTTTAGTTCCTACATGTCTGCTTTGTCCATTATGCACTTTTGTGGATGTTGTTCAGGTTTTTTTTTTAATACTGCTACCAAAAGGAAAGCACTTTAGGTCCCTACCCTAATGCATTTCATACTTGTTTTTAAAACGTTCCAGTTTTTCTCTGAACTTTAAATTCCCTGCTGAGACACTATCACTTCCAGCCTCCATGGATGAAATTGTCATCACTTTGACCCATACAAGGATAAGGAGGAGACTGAATGTCATGCATGTGGGCCACCATCTCTCCTTACTAGAGATTTTAAGATATTGGCTAATGTTCAGTAGTTAGTTAGTTCAACAGAGAAAAGGCTGTATAACTCTCTTGTCAACATCATGATTCCTCTTGGGTTGGAAGTCAACAGATAATCTCTTGCCCTTTGAAGATGCTCCAGAGAGTTAGAAGTTCTACTATTTACTGTAACTAGAGATATAGTTGGCACCACCAGTTTGCAGCTGACCACTATTCTGATCAACCATCTGAAAAGCAAGACTTTGGACCTTCTAGAAGAATAGCCCATGGAGTGGACTCTTTGGAAACAGTTCAGATGGAATGTCTGCTCTTTCTATGAACAAAATAGACTCTCATTAAATCATTTAGTATGCGTTTTGGAAGCACTTTTGGATTTTAAGTATCATTAAGCTATGGTTTGGTTATATTTTGCAAAATACGTACTTGTCTTTACTGTGTCATAAGTTATTAGAATTATTTATTACAATAAAATTAAAAACTATATTTTTTAATAAAGAGGGTATTTTGTTTCCTTTTGTATCCTATTTCCTAAGCACTTCCCCTTTATATAACATTTTCTCCTTACATTGGAATGTCAAGAGCCTGCTACAAGGACAAACACTTATTAGGGTGTATGTTATTACAATAACTTGAAATAGCATTCAAGTCATTCCAAGTAACCTTTTCAAATCTCCCATCATGAAAACCATCATTTGACATGTACTCAAATCTTAGTTTCAGACTTAAAGTAGCCAAGTCTTTTCTGTAAAGAAATTAAAGGGGTATTAACATCTATAGACAAAGTTTATGAACTTTCCTGCAGCACTGAAACAAACTGAAATCCATAGGGTGAAATTTAGTCCTGTGGATAGGGCTACCACTTAAGCCTTTAAAATAGGGCGTAAATGAAACTTAAGTGCATAGGTTCTGCTGGGGTGATTTGCTTCAGGGAGAATAACTCCTAAAATGAACACAACCCTATTCATTCAAAAAATCCTCCTGCACAGGATCTTACTGAGGACTTCCTACGAGAACAAATGCTGACTACAGCATTCGTGAGATATGGCTTTATGAAAAAGTTGGAAAACTTTAAAACAAAGTGGAGTGCCTTACTTTTCAAAATGCTAGTTCTCAAACAGGTTGTGTGAGTCACTTCAACTGTTGCAAAAATATACGCACACCCCCCAACACCTCTAGATATACTACATCACGGTGAGGGCAACGGACAACTTCCTTTTAAAGGAAGTTGGAGCCTAGCTTCCTTTGCTGGAATTTTGGTGATGTCCTGGGCCTGGGTGCTTTTGTCATGCTGATCACAGAACTCATGAAAGTCACTAGTGTGGGTGGCTGCTTTAGGCTGCACCATGGGTGCATTTCGGCTGTAAATTTGTCTTAACTATCCCAAGGAGCAGCCCGTGTCAGAGGAAACATCCACTGGCATGGGGTCAGACACCACTCACCATGAGGCTCATGCTGGCATAGGATGGGAAATGGGCATGCTGATTACTCATGAGTACTATTTTCAATGTAGAAACTCCCTCAGCCCCTCTAAAGCCTTGATCATGCTCCCATTAAGGTCAATGACCAAACTCCCATTTGCTCCAAGGATGCAAGATTGGGGTCTACATCCCCAGTTCCACTCCTTGGAAATCCTCTTTTACATGCAAAAATTATTTCAGATCAGCGTGGTGCTGCTCATCCAAGCTGGACTTCTGTGTTTCTGAATTTCAGTACAGCAACAGCTATTTGCATGTTAAAGTCAAAAAGCAGAGTTCATCTAATTTCCCTTTGCTGGCCACATTTCCCTAAACAATTCAATAAATGTCAAAATAATATCACACAGCCCATGTACAGTTCCTTGTTGTCACACAAGGGGCTTTTGTAGAATGTGTTCTCATGGCACCACCATTTTTACATTGCCTGACTTTATGTGTTTATATTTGTAACCTTAATTTTGTGCTAACAAAACATTTTAGTTTAATTTCTATAGCTTTTACATGGGAGGAAAATAAAAAGGACAAGTATTATGATGCTATGGTGTGACATTAGTATTGCCAATAATCCTGTATTACAAGGGAGATCCCTTATTTAAATAGATACTTGGCTGTCCCATACAAAACTCAGTGTGGGATGACTTTTATCCTATATTTCAACAGCATGGGACCAGTATTCATGGTTTATCTTTCCACTCCCCTCCTGACCCTGGCTCTTCAGGGTTGCGCAGGGAAAGAAGACCAGGCTGAGGTCAAGGGCCAGGGTCCAGAGGAGAAAGATGCACCTGAGAGTAGTGGCCCCCTGCTGATTCCAGCCCTTGATCACAGCCCCCCCCGCACCCCTTTTTCTCTGCATAGTCTCTGTCTGGCAGGGCAGGTGGACTGGGCTGTGTGCCCTGGATCTGTTCTGAAGGGCCAGGGTCAGGAAGGGGCTCTCTCTGAGAGGGAAGTCAGTACTCCCAGGGTGTAGCCTCCCTGCTCACAGAGTCTCTGTCAGCATCCTCAGCAGAGGAGCATAACTGCTGGTTGGTGGCTACTGCAGCTGCAGCAGCAGGGGAACAAGGTGGGCAGGGAGCCTGGTCCTGGCAGCCAATACCACCTGCACAGAGCCCTGTCTGTTTCCCCTGCCGGACAGAGCTCCCTCCTAATTTCAGCCTTTCAGCATGGCCCCATCGGGTCTTTGTGCCCCCCCGATAACCTTACTGCAGCCCCCAGGGGGCTGTGCCCCATAGTTTGGGAACCTCTGGCTATAGTGGAACTAGTATTTGAAAATCATATTATTATCAGCTAACATTAGCTACAGCACACTTTTACATGGGGTCAGGAAAACTTTCGATGCAATTATGAGTGAAGCATTGGGAACACCAGACATTCCTCCTAGACAAACAGAAAAAGAAGAGACTGTAGATATAAAAATCAATGGGAAGAAAAATACAACCAGGTTAAATCTATTACTTGCAATTCTGGTAAAGCCTTTTGTACTTTGTGCCAGCATGAATTCACTAAAAGGCATAGAGGTGAAACTGACCTGAAGCAGCATGCAGCAACTGATAGACAAAAAAAAACACGCAGGCCAAAGGCATGAAAAATATTAGCAAATTCTTTGTCTCTTCAAAACACTGACAGTGACAGAATTGCAGCATGCTTAATTACAACTGTTTGCCACACAGGTAAACACAATCTAAATTATAACAGCATGCACTGTGGTAATAAGCTTGCCAGTGAAATGTTTCATGATTCAAATATTGAGAACAAATTATGTCATGTAAGAACCAAAGCAGAGCTATTCGTGATCAATGTTTTTGCCCCAATGTCTGTGGGAGATTGCTTGCGGGATTTATTACCACCGTTACCAGGACAGCACATGTATTTCTCTGTAGCGACCAATGCCTCTGTCATAAACAGATAAAAAAAGTTAATAGCACAGAAGTACTTTATATCTCCTTGATATAAAGGGTTAACAAGTTCAGTAAGCCTGGCTGTCACCTGACCAGAGGACCAATCAGGAGACAGGATACTTTCAAATCTTGAGGGAGGGAAGTTTCTGTGTGTGCTGTTAGAATTTGGTTGTTGTTCACTCTGGGGGCTCAGAGGGACCAGACGGCAACAATTTCTCCAACGTCTCCCTGATCAGCTCTTAATAGTTCAAATGTGAGTCTCAGATAGATAAAGCGAGTATGGCTTGATGTTGTTTCTCTTGCAACGGCATTTGGCTGAGAAGGAGTCAAATTTGTATTTTTGCCTGAAATGAGTTAATGTACTTGAAGTACTTAGCGAGAGAGTACCATTGTCTATAGTGAAAATCCCGGTACCTATTCATTTAAAATTTACAAAACGATAATTTTTACTGTGTTCTCTCTTTAATTAAAAAGTTCTTGTGAAAACCTGATTGTTTTTATCGGGTGAGACCGGCAGAGAGGACTGGGTTGGATCACCAGGGAATTGGTGGGGAGAAATGGAGGAGGGAGAGAGAGTAAACTCTCTCTGTGTAGATACTTTCTCTCCAGGAAGTCCGGGAGGGGGACAGAAAGAGAGAGCAAGGTGAATTTTCCTCTCTTGTTGGTGTTTCAGATGGTGATCACAGTGATTCCAGGTAAACCGCAGGGAGGAACGGTGGGGGAAAAGGGTTACTTCCTGGGTAGACCAGAGGGTCCTGAGTCTGGGTCCCCAGCAAGGTGGGTGGGAACCAGCAGTGACCAGGCACTGGAATCCCTGGTTGGTGGCAGCGCTACAGGTTCTAAGCTGGTAATTAGCTTAGAGGAATTCATGCTGGTACCCCATCTTTTGGACGTTAAGGTTCAGAGTGGGGAATTGTACCATGACAGCCTCAAATAAGGGTAATAGGAAGAATTTTCCAATATGCCTACAATATTTTACCATAACAGATGGCGTTCAGTTCAAGCTGCTCGATTTTTATGAAGATGGTGATGAATCTGCAAAAGGCATTCATGATGCTAGTTTGAACTCCCTACAGAAATATCAGCTTAATGTTAATTGCATTACTGCATACTCTGCTGATAATGCAAATGTGAACTATAGCAAACACAATCAGGTGTATCAGTTGTTATGTACAGATAATGACTGAATTTTGAAGGCAAACTGCCCTGCACACATAGCCCACAATATCTGCAAACATGCAGGTGCTCAGCTGTCGGTTGACATAGAAACAACTGTGTTGAAAATTTACAGCAATTTTTCTGCAGTGAAGAACTCCAAAGAGTTTTGAGTTTGTTGACATTGAATGGAAAGAAGTAGTGCGACATGTGAGTACAAGATGGCTGTCCCTTAATCCAGCAGTTGATCAACTTTTGAGAAACTGGCCAACAATTACAGCCTACTTCAAGTCACTACAGGAGTCTTGTCTAGTAGCGTTAAAGAACATGTTCACATAAGATGGCGAGGATGCCTGCATGTGTTTTTTTCCACAACGCATCTTGTGTCTTTGATGTACTTGTGAGAAACTTGGAAGCATCAAAACTATGCATTGCTGACTGACGTGTATGTGGAAATGTGCCATTTTAAGCTGAAGATGCTGAACCAGAAACAGGATTTTTTTTTTTTTGGATTCCAAGCCAAACAACTGAAGAGAAAGCTACTATTACAACAAAAAGCGAAGGTAAAGCAAGCCAACATTAACTTTTATGACTCTGCTTTTGTACATCAATAAATGGTTTGATTTCTCTACTGACAATGCAGTGATGAAGCTGAAATCCATGGGTCTCTACGAGAAGCTTAGTTTCTCAGATCATGAGGACAGAACAGATGCACTCAAAATGAGGAATTCTGCACCAGTCGAGATGTGATCAAAACATCACGAAATGACATTTCCAAATCTATCAGTGAAAAATGGATGTATGTGTTTCAGAAGTGCGGAAAAGAAAACTTGAAAAACTTGTTCCAAGTTGTGTAGTTTGTACTTAGTGTATCAGGATCAAACGAATTTGTAGATAGGATTTTTTTCATTAATGAGGAATAAGTGGTCTGAGATACAGAACAGATGCAACATAGATTTAGTTAAAAATGAACTCCAAATTTGCATAAACGTCCAGTTATCCTGCAAAGATTTCTTCATCTCTGTACAGCAAGACTGGAGTTGCTGAGCTTTGCAAAAAGCAGCAAGAAATAGCCCTGGCAAATGTAGGTGAGTACTGCTTCATATATTATTATTACTATTAATAAATAATCATCATCATATTGGAAAAAGTTGGGCAAAAGTGCTAAGAAAACAGTCCCTTATTTTTGGAATACAATATTGGCAACCATACAAGCTTACTCTGCCTGACTCCATTGATTTTAAATGACACGACATTATAGAAGTACATAGTTAGGGTGTTCTGCCCCTACTACAATGTGCAGAAGCATGAAAGAGCTTGCATAAAATGAAGTTGGGTGTGGTGGACTTTTTTCCCTCGAGTTGGTAGAGATGGGGTTGCCAGTTTTGGTTGGATATATTCCTGGAGGTTTCATCACATGACATTTTTTTAATTTAAAGATTAATATTAAATTCCTGGGGATCCAGAACAATCTGGAGGGTTGGCAACCCTAGGTAGAGAGGGCCACCAAGCCCCACACACCATACCTAGGTGCTGTATGTTGGGGGTACAAACTGCCAGAGATGACATTTTAGTTGTTTACAATGTGGGGTTTATTTATTTATTTATTTATTTAATTTAATTTAATTTTATTTTAACTTACTGGGAAAACATTTTCTTGCCTGCCTAGGCCAAAACTGGCTGAAAGATTTTTCCTGCAATTTTACTAACTACTCACCCAAAATCAGTTTTGGGCTAATACCAAATGCGGCCTATGTCAGGATTAGAGCTGAAAGAACTTTTTAATAATTTAATTTAGGTCTTTAGGCATATTCAAATGTCTCTCATTTTGACAGATATCACTCATTTATGTACCAAAGTTCCCATACATATTTGGTACCCTCTCACATCTGTGGTTAAAAATTATTTACATCAGTTATAGAAAGTTGTTTAGAAAAGTCCAAACACCAACCCACACATAATCAACTCCTGAAATCCTGAGCATTTGATGTCAGCAGGAGTTTAAGATGTCAAGCCTCTCAGGATTTGACTCACAGATCATAAACCTATAGCTTCAATTATGAAGTCATTTTACTAACTGTGTGTTTTGGAGGTAATCTTTTCCATCTCCATTTCTTCTTTCCTAACAATCTTGATATGCTAATCAATGTGTGTATTGGAAAGAAAACTAATTTTGTCCTCTCAGTAGAGGAGCAAAACATTGATACCTTCAGTGAACAAAGATGGAGAGAAAGGACCTGTTCTCTTTAGGCAAGATTCTATTTTGCATTTCTTTTACACAAAATCTATAGTTAATAATTAGCCATGTAATATTCACTCTGTTTCAGTGAGTATTGTTTGCACGTTGAGGGAATGTTTAGCTTTGTGAATATCAAGAAATAAAGCAGTGAGCCATAGCAGAGTGTTCATTAATAAGTTATTTTTGCACCTCAAAGACCAAGTGGTTTCAAATGCCCAAGAACTGCCACAGTAGGGTGACCAGATAGCAAGTGTGAAAAATGGGGACCAGGTTGGGGGAGGGGTGTTAAAGGGGCCTATATAAGACAAAACCTCTAATATTGGGACAGTACCGATAATATCAGGATGTCTGGTCACCCTATGCCACATTAGCTTGTTAAATACATACTCTGAAATGGTGTATTCCTGTTAGAGCAGGGGTGGGCAAACTATGGCCCGTGGGTCAGATCTGGCCTGCAAGCGTTTTAAGCCAGCCCATGAGCCACAGCACATGGCTCAGCCCTGCTCTGGCACTCTGGTCAGGGCACTGTGTTGGGGGCCGCACCATGTGGCTCAGCCCCGCTCCAGTGCTCCAGCAGGGGCACAGGGTCGGGGGGCGCATCACATGACTCCTGAAAGTTGCTGCATGGCCCTACTCTGGCTCCTACGTGCTCCAATGGGAGCTGCAGCAGTGGTGTCTGCGGATGGGGCAGTGTGCAGAGCCTCCTGGCCATGTCTCCGTGTAGGAGCCAGAGAAGGGACATGCCACTGTTTCTAAGAGCCACTTGAGGTAAGCGCTGCTCGGAGCCTGCACCCTTGAGCCTCTCCCCTTGCCCCAACTCCCTGCCTCAGCCCTGATCCCCTTCCCGCTCTCCAAACCCCTCAATCCCAGCCCAGAGCACCCTTCTGTACTCCAAACCTCTCATCTCCAGCCCCACCCCAGAGCCCATACCCCCAGCCAGAACCTGCCTCCCTTCCCGCCCCCCTTACCACACCCCTGCCCCAGCCCTGATCCCCCTCCGAACCCCTTGGTTCTAGCCCAGAGCACCCCAAACTCATCATCTCCAGCCCTATCCCAGAGCTCGCACCCCCTTCTGCACCCCAACACCAATTTTGTGAGCATTCATGGCCTGCCATACAATTTCTATTCCCCGATGTGGCCCTTAGGCCAAAAGCTTTGCCCACCGCTGTGTTAGAGCCTGGGGTTCATTCCTTACACCTACTTAACTTTGTAGTATAGACCTGCCCTCTGTTAAAATGTAGATTTAAAGACATTATAAACCAGTTTGATGGTATATTTATCTTTTCATTATGTTCCCAGTGGAATTATCATCATTATTTATTATTAGTAGTGGTAGAAGGATAAAAATAGTAAGGAAAATAGAATTGCTACTGTGGGAACAGTGGTTCTGATAAATTGGCCTAGGGAGTGTGGATTTGGAAATGCAGGAAAGTTATTTGTTGCAATGCCTTTTGGACTCAGTTTTGTATGTTTTGCCTAAAGAGGCTGATTGTGGTGGCACTGTAGTAATATGTATTTTTCAGAGCTTGTCTACACAAGGAAATTGTAGCTGTAGACAAGTCCATAAATCTTCTAGTTACATCATCTGAGAAACCCTGTGTGTTATAACAATACCTTAAACGGATATGGCAGTAGGAGGGCGGTGAAGAGAGGAAATGAATAAGAAAAGCAAGCAATCCTCTGGCTGCACAGCTAGATAATCTTTGCCTTTGGACTGACGCCAGTTAAGTCAAAGATGATGAGGCAAAAAGTGAGTTAATGTGTGTTGTGGGGGGGAGGGGAAAGAATTTGAGCACAGTGAGTTTAAATTAACTCCTGGTGCAATTTCACGAAAGTCAATAGAGTTACCCCAGGGATGTGTTTGAGCAAAAACTTTTATTCTATACACCAGTAGGAACCTTTGCACTTTTAACACCTGTTCACCCTAACACAAAGGTCCACTGGTTTTGAAAATGGCTTTACAACATGCTCTAAAACCACTAAATGAAACACGTTCAAAATCATTGTTCAGCATGCACCCTGTTAGTGCTCTGCGCTGTACAAATTCAGCTGTGCTGGTGGAACTAGGTTCAGTACTCAGATCCTGCAGCAGAATTTAGACATGTTTCTGCAACATGCTTGAAAAATTGCTTAGTGAGAAGACAGACCCAGTCACTCACAAATATACTATGTTATATATCCTAATCCAGTTCAAAATGAGAGTGTGGATGATGAAACCAATATAAAGTTCTGAAATGACAAAAGTGAAAATAAGTGAAAGCAGGATCCCCATATAGCAGCTAAATGCCAACATTGGTATTGTATATGATAGGAGGATGAGGATATGGTATTGTATATGATAGGAGGATGAGGAGGACGACAGCGCTTTCTTTGCCTTTCCCAGATCTCATGGATCCAGGAAATGAGAAACAGGAAACAGACTGAATTACAAGGAAAATAAACTTCCCCTATCTAACTGGTTTACTGTAAAACCAAAGCAGAGCTAACACAGATGTGTCAGACGTTGCCAAATAATGATGATTAGAATGTGTCAGCTTTTCCAGACATGATTTGCAGGATGTGAGTTAACTGTAGTACTAACAATAGTTGTAACTCAGTCATTTTATCCTTGAGTTTACATGAGAATGTTAAGGTCTTTTAAAATAGTAAAAGTAACATTGCAGAGAGAGCTCTGCTAATATAGTAACACATCGAAGATGCTAAACAGTGAAATACTGAAATACAGCTAATACTGGCACACACCCTCTGCTGCCACCCCACAAGCCAATGGGTCAGAGGGCCCTGGTGGTAGTGGAACCTCTCCGCTAGTGCAGAGGATTATGAACACAGTGGAGTCGGACCAGTGCAGCTCCATTGCATGAGGGGATAGGAATCTTGGATTGCACTCAGGAATAGGTATTTCCTGTGCATTGCAAAGCCCAGCTTTTAGATCAGGGACGGGCAAACGTTTTGGCCTGAGGGCCACATCAGGTTTCCAAAATCGAATGGAGGGCTGGTTAGGGGAGGCTGTGCCTCCCCAAACAGCCATGCGTAGCCCAGCCCCCGACTCCTACCTGACCCTCCCTGCTTCTCACCCCCTGACAGCCCCCCAGCACACCTACCCCATCCAACCCCCCCTTTTCCTGTCCCCTGACGGCCCCCCCCAGGACTCCTGCCCCATCCACCACCTCCTGCTCCCTGTCCCCTGACCGGACCCCCAACCCCTGACTGCTCCCCACGGCCTCATCCAACCCATCCTCTCCTTCCTGACTGCCCTCCCGGACTCCTGCCCTCATTCAACCACCTCTGTTCCCCGCCCTTTGACCGCCCAACCCCTATCCACACCCCTGACCCGTGACCATCACCCTGAACTCCCCTGCCCTCTATCCAATCCCCACTGCTCTCTGCCCTCTTACCGCGCTGCCTGGAGCACCGGTGGCTGGCGGCGCTACAGCCGCACCGCCCAGAGCACCGGGTCAGGCAGCGGCTCTGCAGCTGCGCTGCCAGGCCACCCAGAGCATTGTGCCAGCGGCGCAATGAGGTGAGGCTGCGGGGGAGGGGGAACAGCAGGGGAGGGGCCGGGGGCTAGCCTCCCAGGACAGGAGCTCAGGGGCAGGGCAGGAAGGTCTCGCTGGCCGGATGTGGCCCATGGACTGTAGTTTGCCCACCTCTGTTTAGATCCTCACTACACCTTAGCATGCAGGGTTTTGTGGGGACAAAGCAAGGACAAGGGGGTGGATTCACAAGAGAAACCACACACACAAACTCATGTAGATATAATGCAGCAGGAATAGGACTATAGAACCACAGCACAACTTCAGGGAAAGGAGAAGTAAGGAATTTTCTTTTGATGTTCAGACTGTGTAGGAGGGGGAGGATTTGGCCACACGGTTGTATGGTTGTGCAGTTTGCACACAAGCCTTTTACAATACTGTTATTCTTTGTCCTTGGATAAGTCATTTAACCTCTCTGCCTCTGCTTCTTCATCTATAAAATGGGGGAAATTCATATTTGACCTTGGTATTGAGTGCCATAGGTGTGTATGAGGCTTTGTAACAGGATAGCCTCTGCCCTGTAGATAACACAGTGTAGTTTAGATACAACATTCTGCAATGCATGGAAGATGACAATGAATAATGGGGAAGGTGGGAGTGTGGTTTATACAAATGAAGGTTGTCATGAGATTGCTTGCATTTGAACAGCACATGGTGAGTTTCTTCCTTATTAATTTATTCTACCTGAGATTTGTATTAGGTTGCCCTAGAAAAGTAAGTCCTTGTTAGACAGACTGGGAAATTAAGTGGGTTTTGAGGAAAAGAAGCAGAGAGCTTTCCTTCTTGGCAAGGGGGTTTGTTAGTCTTTGGAAAGCCATTTGAATGTGCTACAGAAATGTTAGGTATTCCTTCTGCAGAAAGGGCCATATAAGCTTTTGCTGATGAGGATTAAGGAAGTTTAGTAAGAGAATGTGGTTTTACAGTGCAGTATGATCACATGGTTATTAACTCTGTGGCCAAACTCTGCCCCCTATTGCACCACACAGATGTAACTAATTGTTTTTCAGGGGATAGCCAAGATCAGAATTTGACCCAATCAGCTTATAATGTATTTTAAGCAAGTGTTCTCTGATTAGAACAGCCCTGCAAAGTGGTGAGCTCAGAGAATTCTCACTGGCTTTAAACAGTCAGAATGAAACTGAACATGTGCCCGTCCATTCCTGCGAAACATGGGTGGTTTCTTTTTGATGCAAGCTTTAGTTTTTAAAACGCATGATACGTGAGTACAATCAGAGAGTAAATGGACCATTACTGGCTGCATAAAGTGCTGGGGGATTGCTATTCTTTTCCCCTCTGAGGTTCTTGTGGCATCATACAAATAGGTTAGAGGTGCTTTGCCTTGGAAACCTTGACAATTTCAACTGCTATATGATCCCTGATTCTTCCAACAGCTACATGGGTCTGATGTGAGTATAATGCTGCTAAAATGTAAAATGATTTCTGCTGCATTTTATGATTAGCAGATAACAGCATTCCTACTTGGATTTATAGTCAGATTATCTTGCTTGATTTATAGTCAGTTTGTCTGGTTTCAGCTGGTTTGGTTTCCATTCCGATTTCAGACCAGAGATGGGTCAGAACCAAAACCCCAGCTCCAAAACAACTTCAAACCCTGGGAGGGAGGGTTTTAGAATCTAAGCCCGGATATGGATCAGAATCTTACAAATAGGTCCTCTCTGTTTCACAGGCAGAGCAAAAGCCATGGTGGTGGGGAGCAGCTTCAACTGGTAGATCAGTATGTTGCAGTTTCTGCCCACCTATTGTTCTGCCAGAGTTTATCTTACTCTGGTTTACAGCTCAGGCTTATCCTGCCTTGCTTCCAATTCACTAGGAGTTTTAGAATGTCTCTCCTAAAAAGTCGTGTTTGCTTTCTTTTACTTTGTATTAATCCCTTATTACATCCTGCATTCCAGGCTCACTGTTATACCTTGGCTTGTTGAAATCCTGCAAAATCCCCATTGACTGCATTGGGGTCAGGATTTTACCCCAGGTCTTTTGGTCCACAGTCCAGTACCCTATCTGCCAGACCATACTTCCTTTCACAGTAAAGGTGGAGTTGAGCAGTGGTATACATAAACAATGTTGCATAGGTGATGCTCCATATTATAATATGTTATTTGTCTGCCTTACTGTCCTCTCACAATATTCATAGGTTGGGGGACTCTATGCTGGGAAGCACTGATTCTGAAAAAGCTTTGGGGTGTTGTGATGAATAATTGGATGAGCTCCCAATACAATGCTGTGGTGAAAAGGGCTAATACAATCCTGGAATGCATAAGGAGGGGAATCTTGAGTCAGAGTAAAAAGGTTATTTTACATCTGTATTTGCTACTGGTGCAGCTGCTACTGGAATACTATGCCCAGTTCTGGTGTTCACAATGCAAGAATGATGTTGAAAAATCGGAGAAGGTTCTGAGAAGAGCCACGAGAATAATTAAAAGATTAGAAAACCTTCCATATAGTGATTGACTCAAGGAGCTTAATCTATTTAGCTTAACAAAGAGAAAGTTAAGGGATGACTTCATTATAGTCTAAAAGTACTATAACACTAAAGTACTAAAAGCAAAGGGTATGTGACGGGTTGGATCTCAGAAACCCCCCTGGGACTGCCACCTGATGTGCTGAGATTACCTCTGAGCCCATTTTCCCTGGCAGCTTGGAACTTCAGTACCCTGTCTTGTTGAGCCAGACATGCTAGCCTGCTGCAAACAGACTCAGGTCTGAACCGCATCCCCCAAAAGCTGCAGGCTTAACTGAAAACAACTCAGTGCTCCTGGCTCCAGGACCCAGATACCCAGTTCCCAGTGGGGTCCAAACCCCAAATAAATCTGCTTTACTCTGTATAAAGCTTACATAGGGTAAACTCAAATTGTTCACCCCCTATAACACTGATAGACAGAGATGCACAGCTGTTTGCTCCCCCCAGGGGCGACTCCAGGCCCCAGCACGCCAAGCGTGTGCTTGGGGTAGCAAGCCGCGGGGGGGCGCTCTGCTGGCGCCGTGGGGGTGGCAGGCAGGGTGCCTTCGGTGGCTTACCTGCAGAGGGTCCGCTGGTCCCGCGGCTGGTGGACCTCCCGCAGGCATGCCACCGAACGCAGCCTGCCTGCTGTGCTTGGGACGGCAAAATGCCTAGAGCCGCCCCTGGCTCCCCCAGGTATTAATATTTGCTCTGGATTAATTAATAAGCAAAAAGTGATTTTATTAAATATAAAAAGTAGGATTTAAGTGGTTCCAAGTAATAACAGGCAGAACAAAATAAATTACCAAGCAAAATAAAACAAAAACACGCAAGTCTAAGCCTAATACAGTAGGAGGCTAAATGCAGGTAAATCTCACCCTCAGAGATGTTCCAGTAAGCTTCTTTGTCAGACTAGACTCTTTCTTAGTCTGGGTCAACAAACACTTCCACTCCGGTAGTTACTGTCCTTTGTTCCAGTTTCTTTCAGGCATCTCTTTGGGATGGAGAAGCCATCTTTTGAGCCAGCTGAAGACAAAAATGGAGGGGTTTCCAGGGTCTTTCATATTCTCTTTTGTGGGCAGAAACTCCTTTGTTCTCCTGTGCAAGATCACAGCAACAAGATGGAGTCTGTAGCCACCTGAGCAAGTCAGGGCCACCCAGAGAATTCAGGGGGCCTAGGGCAAAGCAATTTTGGGGGGCCCTTCCATAAAAAAATTGCAATACTATAGAATACTATATTCTCATGGGGGCCCCTGCAGGGCCCAGGGTAAATTGTACCACTCTCTGGGTGGCCCTGGAGCAAGTCACATGTCTATGGATGATTCAGCTTTTTGCAGGCTGATACCATTGTTTACATGTTAGTTTGAACATTCCAAGGACAGCTCAGATGTGCACTGGCGTCTCCCAAAGTCCATTGTAGTTAAGTACCCCCAATTATTTGAATAACCCTTTCACACTATGTTGACTAAATCTGCCTTATGTGCTTCCTACAGCAAACACTTTAATACAAACAGAGCCAACACTCATAACTTCAGATATAAAAATGATACATGCATACAAGTAGGATGAATATATTCAGTAGCTCATAACCTTTGGAAAGATGTTACATGACATATCTAGCATAAAACATATGTCATATTTACACTCATAAGCATATTTCTATAAAGCAGCATGGGGTGCAACGTCACACCCTCCTCCTGAACGTACTGCCAGAGACATGGACACTGTCTACGGCGAAGGCAGTACATGTAAAATCCCTTTGTGTTTCTGGTCACACCCTCTTCCAGTACCTTTAAACCTTATGATGTCATTGATAGGTGTTTTAGCAAAGTTCAGGGTTCCTGGTCTCTGGGTGCCTGAAAACATGTTGGAGTATAGTACCAGTAACAGAATGCAGATAGCAACATCGGTTAAAGTGTAGGAGTCTTGGCATTTAGCCACCAATGCCATGAGGTGGTGTGCCTCAGTTTCCCCTTCCACACAGCAGTGTAGGCCTGTTATGCTTTTGCTGCTGTGCCAAGCTTCCAGCCTGTTTAGAGGTATAAACTGAAAAGCAACATGCTTGTGGGACTGTTTTGTCACTATCCCAAGCATGTACAAAAGCATTTTCCACAAATCAGGAATGTCACACATCTTTAAAGCGTTTATCGTTAGTATTAACTCCTTTGTCTTGACCCATAGATGAAGATTAACAGCAAATCTACGGTGGACAGGCTTTGTTCACACAATTTAGCTTGTTTAGTGCCTATCGCATTTTCCAGTTCCTTTGTGTACCACGGTAGGTACTCTGATACACATTCTTCTGCCTCTTTGGAGAAGGCTTTCAATTCAGGCATGTTTGAAGCTTTGGAAAGGAAAGGATGCACTGCAACCATGCCTACCCTTGGCCCCTCTTTCTGGAATTTTTTTGGGTTAGACCCTTATGAAGCTTCCCAAATGCAGAGTTTTTCTTCTGCCCAGCCTTGAAGAGACAGTATTTTTCACAAGGGTAGCAGGAATAAAATTCTTTAATGAAGTGCTTTGGACTCGTAAGGTTACCTCGGTTACCCAACTCTCTGCTCCCAACAGGTCACCTTGTTGGACTCTTCCCTCCAGGAGAACTGACCCCCCTCAGTCTTCCCTTAAAATCTGATCCACAGGAGAGGGGTTTGGCATTTTAAATGCAGATTTTTCACTGTCCCCTTGGGGAAAAGCCTCCCTACAAAAGGTGGGTAGACCCACCTGTCCCCCCTCACCTTCCATCTGGACTTCCTGCTCTGAGCTCCCCTCTGGGTCAGACACTCCTGTGTCCCCCAGAAGGGAAGGTGGTCCAGATCCAGCTGTAAGCTCACAGCTACTGGCTATGACAGACCCTTCACTGGCCATCAAAATCTGCCCCCATTTCATTCAGGTTAGGCTTGCTTGCAGCTACAGAGTCCTTGGGGTCTGTTCCCACTGCAGCAGTCACCAGGATCCCAACTTCCACCTCCAGGATACATGCCTCTGTGCAACTCTTCCAGAAGCGTGAGCTGGCTGTAATGGAGTGGGTCTCAATTTGTGCTTGTCTCTGGGCCTTGGTTTCTTTGTTTTTTAAGTCCAGGGTTTGCTGGTTTGCAGTCTCTTATCTGGCTGCTTCTGCCTCCATGGCAGCCTTTTCCTGGGCAAATTGTGCATCAATTTCAATTTGTCTCCCCTTGAGACTGTCACTCAGTGGGCTGGGATACCCTTGAGAGCCCCTTCTGCCCGAACAGGCACCCCTCCACTCCTGTCTTGCTAAGTTAGACACTCCAGTCAGCTTCAGCATAGACCCAAAGGCTGCGCCACACCCATTTGCAGTTTACTGAAACTGAAATACATTCAGCTCAGGGACTTCTTAGTTAACAGAGACTTTTCCAGTGCTCAGTGTTAAGCCTTTCTGGGCAACTTGCAACCTGTGCAGTTCTAGCTTCTTCTGATCTTCACTCTTAACTATTTTCCTTACTTTTCTGTCCCTATTTCCCTTACCCAAAATAAGCAAACAGAAAATAACAGACCAGTACCCACTTTGTCTGTTCTCCAGCCAGCACACTTAGAACTCACTTAAAATTACTACCAGTATCTCAAAGCAATCAGCTGTGCACAGATCCTGCTCGACTACACCACTGTCATGGGTTTGGTCACAGGGACCCCCGTGAGACTGCCACCTGATGTGCTGAGACTATCTCCGTTTTCCCTGGCAGCTTGGAATTTCGTTATCCTGTCTTGTTGAGCCAGACATGCTAGCCTGCTGCAAACACTGACCCAGGTCTGAACCACATCCCCCAAAATCTGCAGGCTTAACTGAAAACAGCTCAGACAGTGCTCCTGGCTCCAGCACCCAGATACCCAGTTCCCAATGGGGTCCAAACTCCAAATAAATCTGTTTTATTCTGTATAAAGCTTATACAGGGTAAACTCATAAATTGTCCCCCATCTATAACACTGATAGAGAGAGATGCACAGCTGTTTGCTCCTCCAGGTATTAATACTTGCTCTGGGTTAATCAATAAGCAACAAGTGATTTTATTAAATATAAAAAGTAGGATTTAAGTGGTTCCAAGTAATAACAGCTAGAACAAAATAACTTACCAAGCAAAATAAAGCAAAAACATGCAAGTCTAAGCCTAATACAGTAGGAGACTAAATGCAGGTAAATCTCACCCTCAGAGCTGTTCCAGTAAGCTTCTTTGACAGACTAGACTCTTTCCTAGTCTGGGTCCAACAATCACTTCCACCCCAGTAGTTATTGTCCTTTGTTCCAGTTTCTTTCAGGCATCTCTTTGGGATGGAGAGGCCATCTTTTGAGCCAGCTGAAGACAAAATGGAGGGGTTTCCAGGGTCTTTTATATTCTCTCTTTTGTGGGTGGAAACCCCTTTGTTCTCCTGTTCAAGATCACAGCAACAAGATGGAGTCTGTAGCCACCTGAGCAAGTCACAGTCTATGGATGATTCAGCTTTTTGCAGGCTGACACCATTGTTTACATGTTAGTTTGAACATTCCCAGGACAGCTCAGATGTGCACTGGAATCCCCCAAAATCCATTGTTAGTTAAGTACTCCCAATTACCTGAAAAACCCTTTCAAACTATGTTGACTAAATCTGCCTTATGTACTTCCTACAGCAAACACTATAATACAAACATAGTGCCAACACTCATTACTTCAGGTATAAAAATGATACATACATACAAATAGGATGAATATATTCAGTAGCTCATAACCTTTGCAAAGATATGTTACATGGCATATCTAGCATAAAATATATTCCAGTTATGTCATATTTTTCACTCATAAGCATATTTCTATAAAGCATTATGGGGTGCAATGTCACAAGGTACACATATTTAATAATGGGATTTTCCTTCTAACCGAGAAAAGTATAACATGATCCAACGGCTGGAAGTTAGAGCTAGACAAATTCAGACTGGAAATAAGGTGCACATTTTTAAGAGAGAGAATAATTAACCACTGGAATAATTTACAAGGGTGATGGTGGAGTCTCCATCACTGACAACTTTTAAATCCAGGTTGGATGTTTTTCTAAAAGATGTACTGTCGGAATTATTTTGGGGAAATTCTATGGACTGTGCTATACAGGAGCTTGGACTAGAGGATAACAATGGTCCCTTCTAATCTTGGAATCTATGAATCTATTAAAAGTGTATCTATACCACTGCGTTCTATTAGATGAAATGTCCCTTACTTTTCTCAGAGGGATGTCCAGGGCCGTCCAGAGGATTCAGGGGGCCTCAGGCAGGGCCGGGTCTTCGGTGGCAATTCGGCAGCGGGTCCCTCCCTCCGAGAAGGACCCATCGCTGAATTGCTGCCAAAGAATGAAGCAGTGGCGGTAGAGCAGCCTAAGTGCCGCCGATTGCGACATTTTTTTTTCCCCACCGTTAGCGGTGCTTATACTCACCAGGCGGCGCTCCGAGGCATCAGTAGCACTTCAGCAGCGGGTCCTTCACTTGCTCTGAGTCTTCCGCTGCACTGAAGGACTTGCCGCCTAAGACCCGGAGTAAGTGAAGGGCCTGCCGTGGAAGTGCAGCAGAAAACCCGGAGCGACTTGCGGGGCCCTTGCAGGGCCTGTGGCCTGAGGCAAATTGCCCCACTTGCCCCCCTCCGGGCGGTCCTGGGGATGTTATAAGAATACATTATTAATTAACGTTTGTAAAGCACTTTGCAGAGCAAAAATGCTATACAAATGCTGAGTACACTGTCCAGGACATGGCCATCTGCAGATATGGAGATGGAGGAGGAGAACAGTTTAGGGATGATTATTATGCATGGTTTGTTAGACTATAAGCTTTCTGGGGCAGGGACTTCATTTGTGTTAGTACAGTGCCTAGCTCCGCAATGACCTGATGATGACTTGGGTCTTTAGTTGCTGTTATAATAATGATATTAATAATGGTGGCAAACGGGAAGTACGAGTTATGAAGACAGGAGCTGGAATTGTTTGAAGGTTGTCTTCTTACCCAGCAGAAGCATTTCCATCTTTGAATAATTTAGATGAAAGAAATAAGAGATGAAGCCACAAATTTACCTGGTCCACAAAGACATCGAGAGTGTGGAAGGCAGAGCACCTGCATAGCCCTGACAGTTTCTAATTCTGTCTATATTCTACTTATCTAAATTATCCCTGAAGTTTCAAATGGGTGCAACAGTATATTGAATTTCCCTTCCTAAACCCCATCGTGTAATCCCTTTGAAGTCAGTGGTGTTTTATCAGGGACAAGTTTGTTCTTGAACAAGAATAATTTCCAAGCTGCTTTAAAACAGGGGTTCTCAAACTAGGGGTCAGGACCCCTTAGGGGGCCGTGAGGTTATTACATGGGGGGTCACGAGCTGTCAGCCTCCACCCCAAACCCCGCTTTGTCTCCAACATTTATAATGGTGTTAAATTTATAAAAAAATGTTTTTAATTTATAGGGGGGGGTCAGACTCAGAGGCCTGATATGTGAAAGGGGTCACCTGTACAAAAGTTTGAGAACCACTGCTTTAAAACAATGCAAAGTAGCTGAAACTGTCTTTGAATTGTAGCATTTTGTGAAAAGACGCATAAAAGTTCTGTCAGATCTGTGGTAATTTTGTGCCTTGTAACATGTTCGGGGTATCACCAAGGAGTGGGTTTTCATCAAGCAATACAAAATACTATAAAACAGCACGTAATAGTGGTTGTGGTAGGTGGGGTTTCTGCAGCATAGTATATTAGTATAATTCATTACAGTTATTTGTACAGCATCATAGTGTGCATGTAGCTTTATAGGCACATAAAACTGAAAATCCCTGATACGAGGTCCTTGCAATCTATATAGAACAAATAGAATCTTAGAACAAACAGAAAATATTTTAGGCAAGTTTTTAAAAAATGGGGGCTAAAATTAGGATCCTGAGTCCATATTTAAGCACTTAAATAAGGTGGTAGGAGCCTAATTTTAAGCACCATTTTTGAAAATCTCAGGCTTTGATGTTTTTCTCCTCAAGTGCGTGTGTGTACGTTTGTATGTACATGTGTGTACGCCGATGGATTTAATGGAAACATTTTATAGTGGTAATGAGAGACTCTCAGGAATGGTGATACTGTTAAAATATCAAGCTCACTTAATATCAACATAGTTTATAGACTATCCCATTTCATGGAAATTTGTTTTCAATGAGCCAAACCATTTTGCACTAGTTTAGTGTGACTGTGTCTATTTAATCTCAATTGGTATTAAGTAATATCCTGTTTAATGTTAATTGAAAACAAATTATTTCCTGTTCTAAAGGCACCTTAGGTCTTCTGTTAAGCTTGTGCAAACCCATTAATTCTGGCAGGTAGAATTTAGCCCTTTATATCAATTACGGTATGTGCTATAAATGAAGTATTTTCATTTTTCAAATAACAGTATTATGTTCTCAATCTAGTTGTATAGTTTCCATGTACAAGTTATGTGAACAATGTTAAGGGCAGATAAGAACAATGGTTTCCATTTTTAGTATTACAGAATTGAACAAAAATGCCCTTACTTCTGTGATTTCTTTTTCAGCTTAAGGCTGTTTAAATAAACTTGTTGGGAAATAATGAATAATGTCAATATATGTTGGAACAAATTGGAATTAAATTAAATTAGCTCTATACTACACTTAGGCCCTGATTATGCAAAAATTACATATTATTTATGTGACAAAGGACCAGCTATGTAAGCGAGGGTTTGTACAAACAGGCCCTGAAGGTGAAAGAGGGCTAAATTCTGTAGGAACGTAGTTTATAGAACAACCGAAAGAACACAATCCAAATTTAACTGATAGGTCCTACTAAGTGTGGAAAAGGATGAGATTAAAGGACATGGGCAAAATTCTTTCCTCAGCTATGTGTGCATCTAAGAATAAGAATTTAGTTCTCAGCACCACACATGATAGGTACTCTTCTTAGCCAAGAGACTGGCTCCTAGTGTTGGCTCTCATTCATTATATTGGCCTCCTTACTGCACTGACATGTTCCTATATGTAAAAGAGTTTCACAACATATTAAATAGTATCACCACACCTTTGTTGTGCCACTTATTGCTTAATTCTGGAGCAAGTGGGCTGCTCAGATATTGCAATAATGGAGGCTACGTAAGAACCTAGAGAGATGGATGGATGGGAGGGGGACACAAAGAACACCTTCTCTCTGACTGGCCGGGAGCAGGGAACACATTAAATCCTCTGCAGAGATAGCGGAGCTACCAGTCTGATATACACAACTTTGGAGGTGCCAGGAACAATTCTGGATGACTCACTTCTGGGGAAAGCTTTATTTCCAGAAAAATGAGTAAAGTTGAGGTTATTTCTTTTTATACCCCCTCCAATGTTACCAGAATCTCTGCTATATTAAAAGCAGTACTCCCACGTTTCAGTTTCTAAAGGCCAGATTCTGATACCCTTCATTGTGGTAAATAGAATCTTGTCCTATCAATATCCCATTGAAGTCAATGAAACCACTCATGCAGTAGGGTGTTACCAGTAGTCCCTGGTGGCCTTTAGGTGTATGTGTGGTGCCTTTTCAAGCCAATATGTACAACTGAAGGTGGGATCATCAATGACCCATTGCTCCCTGGCTCTACCACTGCTCATAATCTGGCTCCGCTATTGGGTGTTACCCGATGTGAAATAGGGTGCCAGAATCTGTTCTCCCAAGGAATTTATAACTTATCTAAGATTTTCCTTAAATCTTGGAGAAGAGGAGTAAATTTGTATATTTTTTCTTAGGATCTCTTGTACATTACTATATTGTCTTACTGCTGACTGCATAAGAGTTTTATAAGTCAGAAAAATTCAATTGTTGATGACCTTTGATACAAACTTCTACCATGTATATACACAAAGCACCAATATTTTAGCAATGGGCTTCTACCTTAGCTGGTGACAAGTTCCATGTCTCAGCAGTGTGTGTGTTTAAAGAGGGAAGATGGAGTGAGGGAGAGGAGGAAGGGAAAGGGACACAGGACTCTATTTGTTTCCCCATTTAAGCAAAAATGTTTCCTCAAAATCATAATCAAGGAAGGAGACAAAACCACTTGCAAGCAAACTTATTTAAAGTGCTCTTCACTAGAAATGTGTTCCTTAAAAAAATGCTGAGTGGATGATATATAATTTGAACTGGAGTTGTAGGGCAGACAAGAAACTAGGAATGTATCTTCCCCTACAGGAAATTTTTCAAAAATACTTGAGAATTGGTGCATTCCAATGGCAAATGATTTGCTTGAGCACCTAAGTCATCTCATACAAGGACTGAATCCAGAGAGGTGGTGAATTTCACCAGAGGATGGGGAATTACCCAAAGCATCCCTTTGATTTGGTGGTGGAATTTTAACAAGGTACTATCACTAGCCCCTCCCACCCCCACCCCAATGTCCCATTTAGCACACTACTGAGCAAACACCTTTAGTTATGTATCTTTTGGTCCCTGAAAAGACCACAAGTGATGGTGCTAATTTGAGCCTAGTACTTGCTGTGAAATAGGAAGGCTGTTGTAAAGAGGATTATGGATTTTTTTCCTTTCTTTCTCACACTCATTCTGTCACTCTCTCATACTTACTGTCCTGCTCACGCTTTCACAATCTCTGGCTATGTCTTCACTTCAACCTAGCCCCAAGATAGGAAATCACAAGTTAGCTGTCTCACTTTATCCTGTATCAGTAGAGTGTTTCACACTGTAGAAGAGCAGTCAATTACCAGACACTTGCTGTCACATACCATGTCCACATTGGCACTGAATCTAATTGTGAGAGTTACGCAGCTCTCTGGGTTTGAGTTCCATGGTTCACAGCACCACAAACACACTGCTCCACTCTATGCTCACTTTCGCAGGGCACTCTGGGACAGTTATTCTGTCCTTCCTGGGAATTGTGGGCAGAAATGGCCTAGGCCTGGAAATTCATTTTCGAGCATGGCCCAAGCTGGTGTGCTGTGTCCTCCTGGTGCCCTAAAGTATAGATCTCACTTGTCCAAAAAACTGGGACCAACTGCTGCTCTTTTTTATGGAGACCATGTTTCTTTGGTGTTCTTCCAGAGAAGCTGGTACCAAAAAATGGTGACTGTGTTACAGAGGTGGCTTTTTGGCTTTGAGAACACAGCAGCTTGTTGTTACAAGCAGGAGACAAAGCCAGCACCATGAGTACATGATGGCATGGACCCAGTTGCTACTGTCTTCCATGCCAGACCCTCCATCCCACAATGCAGACTTCTGGATCAGGATCACAAGCACAAGGTGATGGACTACATCATGATGAATACATGACCAGCAGCGGGCCCAGAACTTTCATATGAGGACAGTCACGTTTTTGGAATTGTGTTTCCCTGGCCCTCGAGCACCGGGACACTCTGATGAGAAAGGGAATATTGATCCAGAAATGTGTTTCTATCACTTTGTAGAAGCTGACAGCCCCATGTTGTTACTAATCTGTTGGCAATCCGTTCATGGGTTGGCAACTCCACCTTTGGCACAATGGACATGGACGTTTGCAAGGCAATTACTGCTGTGCTAGCCCCCAGAGTTGTAAAAAGTTAGAAGAATCTCTGAAATAATTGTGGGGTTTGAATGGCAATGTTTCCCCAGCATCAGGATCTATTGTATAGTATACCCATCTTGCTACGTTAGAGCAAGTAAGTACCTTAACAGGAAAAGATACTGCTCTACCATCATGGCAGATTAATAGACACCTACATAGGATGCATGGACAGAGTGCACAGTCACAGGATGTTCTAGAGATCTGGCCTATTTCAGTATGGGCAAACTGGTACTTTATTCCCTCCTAATGCCACTGGAACAGAGGTAGAGTGTGAAGGATAGAGCTGATTCAGAGTCGTTCCATGGTTTCTTAACTTGCTCCAACCCCAGCCAGAGTTGTCCATAAGTTGGGGGACATAGTATCCTGGAGATGAAACTATGGGACTAGGCAGGAGTCAGCAGAAGAACTTTGAGCTGACTGGCTCGTGATATGGAAAAGTCTCAAACGCATCCCTCTGAAATACCAGAACCTTCCCGCTCCTCCAAAATTTCACTTTGATAAGTAAGGCTTTTTACCAGAGGGAAGGGAAAAGAAGGCAGTCCCAGTGAAATCAGCATTGGTAATTATGTCAAACCAATACCAGGCTATTGTGCTCACAAAATGTTGGGGAACTGAGGCACAATAGTAAACTCAGTTGCCCAAGGTCTCAGCGTGAGTGATTGGCAGAGCCAGAAACGCAAATGAGAGATGGAATTCTGGCATCACTGAAGTCAATGGGAGTTTTGCCACTGACTTCAATGAAGCCAGGATGATATCCTAGGTTTCCTGACCCTCCATCTATTGAAGTATCCTCGGGTCTATGCTAGACAGTTGAGATGGGCTTGAGACCAAACCCCAGATCTGAATGCCCCCAAACTTTGGGATGTTTGGACCCCGATCTGGATCAGAACTTGGTAGCTAAGTCCTCCAAGTATGTTTGCTGAGGTGAATGCACTGTGTTAACATTCAAACAAGTAAATGTTTTAATGAACTATGATTTACTGAGGGGAAAAAATGGGAAGTGGTGCTTCAAAGCAACTAATAAAATGTATAGGTTGTGGCCTAAATATCACAACTGCCCTGGAATTTCCCCTTCCTTTTGGTTTGTGGGACCCAATGAATATGTTATACTGATGAAGCAGATTTAGTTGAGTTCTGTTACAAAAGGGACAGCAGGAAAAACTGGGTCCTGGCATGTACCTTGATCCATTTCCCTATCTGTAAAGACTTGTAGCCTTCCAATTGTTTTTATTTTCCTTCTAAGGAAAAAACTCCTTAGAAAAGAATTACTTTTCTTTCTTGCTAACTTCAAAGAGTTAAGGACACTAAGCAGGCTCAGGCTGTAGGGTCCTGGTTTTCAAATGTGCTGCATATCCAAAATTCCAGGGGAAGTGAATGATTGCTGTGGGTGCTCATCATCTCTGAAAATTAAGCCTTAAGTCCTCATCTAACACTTCTTTCAATAACCTCAGGTGTCAGTGTCTGTGACTGCCTCTGATAGTCTCTCACACACATTAGTTACTCTCAACTCCAGCTCAGTACAATAAAATTTTATTTTGTACAGCCTCTTTCACTGAAACTGTATGTCAATACACTTTATGGAGTATTGTGTATTTTACAAACGACTTTATACTGCAGAATGGATGACAGCGTATGATATGGCACAGAACACAGCAAAGTTTGCAGTCATAAGGTTAATAACAGAGGGAGAAAATATATGAGATTTGAACAGAGATGCATTGACAACCAATGAGGCAGAAAGTCTGTTGATGCAAGAGCTGTGGAGGTGAAGGCTCTTTCACTAACAGTGGAGAAATTCTGGGAAGGGGCAAAGGGGAAGCTGGTGCTAAAAGAGCAGCAGGAACGGCAAGGTTAGAAAAGACCAGAAAGAGATACGGTGCATAAAGTTGGCAGAAAAGTATTTCTTCTTGTGTTTTGAGATTAGTAGCCTATTACTATCTTAAATAGTTTTGTGACATGCAATGACTCTACACTTCTTAGAACATTTAAGAACTCAGTCATGTCCCCTAATCTCTTTTCCAATTAATACAATACACCTAAAGTCCCTAAACTCTCCTTGTAATTATGACACTCAAGATCCTTATCATTTTCATTGCTTCCTTCTATACTTTTTCTGGTGCTTCAATAACTTTCCTGTAATCTGGTGCCCAGATTGTCTATGGTATCGTAGGGATGATCTCCCTCACTGTTATTCATATGGTCCCATACTGAGGTCTTCTATTTATCCAGCCTATTTTTAAACTGTCATCATTTCTGACAGACACTGCATCATAGAGTATGAAAGTTAATCATAGAAATTGGACTTATTAGATCATGAAGTGCATCACAAGCCAATGCAGAATTAGGAACATAGAAATTGCCAGATTGTATCAGACTCATTGTCCATTTAGTCCAGTTCCTATCTCCAAATGTGGGCAGCACCAGACACTTCAGAGGAAGATGTAATCATTCCACAGTAGGCAGATGTGCAACAGAGATTGCTGTAAGCTCTAAAGCATGACATTTCGATCACTTCCCATTTTTTTGCATTAACTGTTACAATTGTGGATGTTCTTGTATTCCATATAAATGTCCAGTTCCTTTTTGTCTTTAAGTTCTTTGCCTCAATGGCATCCTATGACAATGAGTTATGCACTGAATACTAAAGGCTTTTGAAATCAGTATTTAGTTTTCTACCTTCAATTTTATTTCCATGTTCCCTATAGTACCTTTTATTTTATTTTATCTACTTCAGTAATGACAATAACAATGATTATGGTAGCCCTCAGAGGCCCCATGCAGAAATTGGAGCCCTATCATTCAAGGCATAGTAAATATATAAATCAAAAAGACAGTCCCTGTCCCAAAGAGCTTACAATCTAAATGCAAGAGTAGAGACAACAGAGAGATACATTTGGAGGGTTGGGGGGACGAGCAGAAGGTATCAGTGAGACAATTTATATTAAAGTTCCAAGTGACAGGGCTTTCACCACTTCTCTTGGAAGTCTCTTAATTTGATTGCTCCTAGCTATGTGGCGGCCTTCTTTTACCACCCTGGTAACTTCTCCCCCTCCTTGGTTTTACGATTTAAATACTTATTGCTTAGTCAGCCTACATGGATTTAATTCTTGTAGTCTTTCCTCATTAAGTGGTTCCCCCTTGAACCATGAACCCTTTTGTTATTCTTCTTGGAACTCCTAGTTTGTCAACATCTGTGTAGTAGTGAATATGATTAATGTGTTATTTCCCCTCCCATTTAAGATCATGGAAATGTTAAATAAGACTTGCCATTACACCAGCCACTGCTGCTCCTCACTGCATGACCCCTTCCAATATCAAAAGTAACATTGTTCATACCTAAGGCTATGTTTTAGTCATGGGCATTTTTAGTAAAAGTCATGGACAGGTCATGGGCAGTAAACAAAAATTCACGGCCCATGACCTGTCCATGACTTATACTATATACCCCTAACTAAAACTTTGGGAGGGGGCCATGGGTGATTGGGGGGGGCAGTCAGGGCGCTGTGAGTGCTGGGGGAGGTGGCCCAGGACCCCCGCTGGTGCTGGGGAGGGGCGTGGCCCATGGCCTGCTGCCTGGGTCCCCCACTGGTGCTGGGGTGGATGGCTGGCAGGGTTGATAGGGGCACCCTACCCATCTCTGCATGTCCCTGCAGCTCCTAGGTGGCAGAGGAGCCAGGGGACTATGCGCACTGCTCCTGCCACAAGTGCTGGCTGCACAGCTCCCACTGGCCAGAAACCACAGCCAATGGGAGCTGCGGGGGCATGGACCGTGGGCGTGGGCGTGGGCAGAGTGCAGTGTGGAGCCCCCTGGCCCCTCCGCTACCTAGGAGCTGCAGAGCCATGCCAGTGGGAGCTGGGGAGCCCCCCTCCCCGTCCTGAGCCAGCACCAGCTAGTGCAGAAGTCATGGAGGTCATGGAAAGTCATGGAATCCATGACTTCCATGACCTCCATGACAGACTCAAAGCCTTATTCATACCCTCTCCAGATTTGAATTATTTTTTAGAGTATAGAGAGAACAGAATAAGCTTTCCACTCCAGAAAGTCCCTTCATGAAAAATCTAACCTCTTTTGACCAGACTAAAGGCCAGACTTTCCCTGACCTTTGCATGGGTGAGTGGGAGAGAGGATAGATGGAGGCCTCCCTTTCCCTTTGTGTGTCCTACACTGAGATCTAAAACACATACAGGCCATGAGCACAGAGGGCTCATGTGAAAATTCCACTAAAAGGGTGACTGAGGTGAAGAGGAGACGAAGTCAGGGCTGTTCTACTATCAAGCCACAGAGCATCCCAGACTCCTTCAGCTATGCGAGTTTGGGAAGTATGTTTATACATGCACAAAGCTTTACTGACTATGAAAATTCATCTTCAGTTGCTTATAATATTAATGGGTACAGTTTCAAAGCAAGGTTATTGTAGTTACTGTAAGAAATAATCCTGGAAAGTATCTGGTGTCGATAAGTCCCTTTTGGACTCTTGAAATCATAAAGGCTCAGATGCGGATCTCTAAAAGTGATTTCCCTGTTTTCAGTGTCAGAATTTAGTGTACCACAATATACAGCATGTGCCTGTGTGTCATCATAACCCGGAAAGTCACTTGATTCAGTCAGCATGTAAGGTCCTATTTATATTTTCTGACATTTAAAAACCTGGAAAATGGGTTAACTTTTAGTGATAACTTTATGGTAAAGGAGTTTGCTACATCTCAGTATGATAAGGCAGTTGGGAAAATTTAAGATGCTAATATTGTTGTGTTTTAGACTCCTCTGAGAAAATGTTCAGAATCCTGTCAATCCTGATATTGGAAGTGCAGCTCTACTTGATAAGAGGTGAGAGATCTTCTCTTTTAACGTTCATCAATATAACTGGCATAAGAATACAGCCTTTATACTTGCATTTCAAAGTCTTCACTAAGATTTGCAAAAGTGACTAATGATTTTTGGGAGATCTGTTTTGAGCGTCCAACTGGAGGAGGCTTGTAGGGCAGGGACGTAGCCACGGGTGGGTACTGGGTGGGCCACAGCCCACCCACTTAGCATCCAGGCCCACCACCATAGTCTTAGCTCTGCTCCAGCCCCAGTGCTTGCCCCGCTCCGCCTGTCTGCCCGGCGTTCCAGCCGGGGAGTCAGGTTGAGGGCTCACCCCACGCCCACCCAGCACTCCAGCTGGGGAGCAGAGTTGGGGCGCGAGAGCTTGCCTACCTGCAAGCCCCAGTGCCCCAACCCCACTCCCCTGGGTGCGTGACGGGGCCCCTGCCCCTGGCCAGTGTGTCCATTGTGCCTCGTAAGGCCGGCTGGAGAGGATGGGGGAAAGCAGCTCTGATCCCTTCTGGCCCCCTTCCCCTGTCACTACCCACCAACCCAAAGTCGGGGCCCACCCAAGTATCCCATCCTGGCTACACCATTGTTGTAGGGGCCAGATTTTCAAAGTGCAGGTGCTCAGCACTTCCGAAAATCAGGGTCCTTTAAGAAATCTCATATGGGGCATCCAAAAACTGAAACATCCACAATCACTAGTGACTTTTAAAAATCTTGGGTGTTTCCCTCCAAGTGGCACCCATCAATTTTTCCATAAATGGCCATTTTCTTAACAGAGACATTTTTCTTCGTCCGTATCCACTGATCCATTTGTTTTTTCCTCTCTATCTAATCTGTTTATCTAATCTATCCGCTTCATGTGACACCTCCATCACCATGGCAGCTGAGCACCTAAATCATCCAATCCTCATCACCCGAAAATTATCAGGCTTCTAGCTACACAATAACTCACTCTTGCACATTTAGTGAAACTAAATGACTTTAACTGGATAAGAGAGAAATAAACAAAATAAAAACAAAGGCCTCAGATAAGTCCAATCCTATTATTAAACTGTTAAAAGCAACAAAGAATCTTGTGGCACCTTAAGGACTAACAGATGTATTGGAGCATGAGCTTTTGTGGGTGAATGCCCACGCGTGCGTCTGACGAAGTGGGCATTCACCCATGAAAGCTTATGCTCCAATACATCTGTTAGTCTTTAAGGTGCCACAGGACTCTTTGTTGCTTTTTACAGATCCAGACTAACACAGCTACCCCTCTGATATTAAACTGTTAGTAGTTATTAAATATTTGATTTGTGGTAACATCAAAGGCCCCACTCAGGATCGAGGTCCCATGTACCAGATGTTACACAAATACATAAGAAGTCACAGTTAGGGACTAGAGACAAGTCAAGGAATAGGCTAGCTGTCCATATAAGGAATGGGCTAGGGAAAATAAATCTTTGGACCCAGATCTATGTTGTCCTAATATCCCTTTATGCCTCTACCCACTGAGGAATATCTCCAATATAGAGGCTATTTGGATGGCAAAGCCAGCTATAGTCCCTGGCTTAGGGCTTCTATCTAAAACACTTATATGGCCCCCATCAATGTAGTATCTGAGTGCATTTCAATCTTTAATGTATTTATCCTCCCAATACTCCTGTGCGGTAGGGAGGCACTATTACCCCCATTTTACAGGTAGTGAGCTGAGGCACAGAGAGACTACGCAACCTGCTCAAAGTCACACAGGAAGTCAGTGCTAGAGAGGGAAATTGAACCCACATCTCTTAAGCGCCAGGCTGGCATCTGAACTACTGGACCATCCTTCCTCTCTAGCAGGGCCCCAGCAGGTTTTTTGCTGCCCCAAGCAAAAAAAAATTTGGCTGCCCCCACCCTAGCCCTGCTCCCCTCCCTGCTGCCCCAGCCCTGGGCTCTCCCCCCACCTGCACCCCCTGCTGCTCCAGCCCTGGGCTCTCCCTCCCCACCCTATGCTGCCCCAGCTCTGGG